>NC_068548.1:16829183-17129183 GCF_026212275.2 Microplitis demolitor | reverse complement strand
TCAAACTAATTATCTAGTTTTTAAAATAGTTTTTCCAAAAATAGAACGGTCTTCAATAATTTGACGATGGCTGATGAACTTTTAGCCGATGAAGTCGAAGCATGTTGAGTACTGTAAGCAGTAAATTTTGAAGTATCTACACCACTTAATTGTAAAACTTCTTTAATCCATCTGTTTAGAGATTGTGTAGAGATAACTTTATAAGGTTTTTTTCCATGAAACAAAAAGACTTGAATCATTTCCACGAATATTTTGAGTAAGTTCTAGATAAGTTTGAAGGATGAAGCAACACAAACAAAAGAAACTTCATTAAAAAAAGGGATAATTTGGTTGGAACATTTTTGGTCCTGAAGTTTTCAGATGATTCGTAATTTTGGTCTCAATACGATCATTAGATTTTATTATATTATTTGAATCAATTGCAACCAAAGTTTGAATCCTGTGATCTGTGGTTAGAGCCAAAAAAGTTTCAACTTTATAAGAAAGATGTTCTAAAGATATCTCTTCATTTGGAAACCATTTTGAAACGAAATTCAGGACAATTTTTGGGTCCCACGTACTATCATATCTAGGACAGGGTGGCTGAATTTTGGCAACACCTTTACAAAATCGTTTGACATCAGGATTTTCACCTAATTCAAGACCCCAAATCACAGCAACAGCTGATCTCAAAGAATTAATAGTTCCATAAGAAGCTTCTTTATTCACTTCACTTGTCAGGAATCTTAAAATATCTGGAATTATTGCTGTAAAAACTGATGTATCCATTACGTGACAAAAATTCCACCACTTCTTCAGGGCTGAGTCATATTGGAGAATACTAGAGTCAGATCATGATGCAATGCTTATTTCACTAGTATCAAAAGAGGTATCTTTCAAGGACAGCGCTTGTTTGATAAGATTCCTCCCACCAGGGAAAGTTGGGAGTGAAGTGAATGAGGTTCCCTATGAGAGGAAGAAAGACTTTTAAACTTGGCTTAAAAATAATAGGCGATTCCTCAAACATAGACATACATCTAGGGAAGAAAGCTTGTGATGGCCAATTCGAAATTATTGAAAGACCTCTAGCATTATCATTCTCAATTTTTTCAAAAACTTTTGGAATTAAATTAAAAGGAGCGTAAGCGTAAAAGAAATATTTATTCTAATCCAAAGTAAAAGCATCAACTGCAATCGAGTCTGGCTCTTTTTTCCAAGATACGTATTTATGACATTTAGTATTAATACGACTAGCAAAAACATCAATTTCAGGGTAACCAAAAGATTTACATAATTTAGTAAAGGCTTGACTCGATAAACTGTACTCAGTTTCAGGTTCGAGTCGCCTAGATTCAAAATCAGCTATTATATTATCTTTTGAGCTAATGTAAGAAGCAAAAATAAAAATATTCATTTTGCTCATACCATTGCGAAATTAATTTTGAAAGTCTGCTAAGGTTTTCAAATGGAATACCACCCATCTGATTGATATAAGCAATTGCAGTAGTGTTGTCTATACGCAAGAGTATATCACAGTTACTTAAATCATAAGCAAATCATCTTCAACCGAAAAATGCGACTTGTAGTTCTAAAAAATGTATTAGATTATTACGTTCCTGATTATTCCAGAATCTATGAGCTTTTTTATTACCATAACAAGCTTCCCAACCAATTAAAGATGCATCCGAATAAATTTCTAACATGAATTTGGGACTTTTAATGGGATTATAAACTTTTTCAATATTTGATCTCCACCAGTTAAGATCTTCATTGATCGAAGAAGATAGTATCATTTGTGCCTCATAGTTACCCTTGTTATTTTCTAAAGCAAGAAATTTTTCTCGTTCAAGACTTTACATGTAAACCCACCATACTTAGCAGCAGGACATAAGGGTCTCAATGTTCCGATAAAAGAAGCGAAGTCTCTAATTTTATGATAGGAATTATTCTTAAATTTTTTAAAAAGGTTAAGTGTGTTAGAAATCTTAAGAACAGGTAGTTCAATCTTCATATCATAAGAATTTAAAATAGAGCCTAAAAATTTTTGTTTTTAAGAAGGAATTAAATTGTTTTTTTGTTGATTAATAATGAAACCCAGGTTTTCTAATAAAGAAATAATTTGCTTAACATTAAGTAAACATTCTTCTTCAGAGTAACTTATCAAGAAGAAGTCATCAATATAAATAACAGAAGAAAAACCTCGTTGTCTCAAAAGAGATATTAGAGGTTTCATTAATTTAGTAAAGACATAAGGTGCAGTGCTTAAACCAAATGGTAAACAATTGAATTTATACAATACACCGTCAAAAATAAATCTCAGAAATTTTTTACGATTCCGCAATAGAAACAAGATAATAAGCATCCTTGAGGTCTCATGTAGCCATAAAACAGCAGTAACGAATTAAATCCCGAGTAGTCCTTATGTCTTCTAATTTAAAATGTTCAGTTTGAATAAACTCATTCAATTTTTTAAGATTTAAAATAAATCAACTAGAGCCACCTGGCTTGGGAATAAAAAAGATGCTTGAAATAAATTGACCATCGTAATCATTACAACATTGTATTGCACCTTTGTCTAAAAATTCTCTAATTTTTTCTGAAAATAATTTTTTTCCAAATAGGTAAAAAATATTTTAGACGTCCGGCCAAAACACTTACCGTCTGAGTTAACGGCGTTTCTTGGAGGAGACTACCACCCCCCCCCCCTGTTTTTTTAATGGTTGACGGTAACTGGAGCTCTTTGGAAGTTGACTGTTGGATTTGCGATGTCCCCCGCCACTGATTGATGACTGTAGGATAACAGCGGGGGCCTTTCAAGTTTTTTGAAGTTTTTTGCGCATAATTTACAGAAGACTTGACACTGGGTTTGAGATCTTTGAACGAGCGTTCAAGAGACTTAGCGGTTTTCAAAGTATCACCAAGATCTTTACCAAATAACCACTCATCAGCAGTTGTAGCGTTTAATGTCTCCTTCATAAAGACATTAAGGTTTGAAGCAATAATTAAACGTCTCGATAAAGTTTCATCACGTTGCAAGTCTACTAAGATTCGGCCCATATCACTTAGATTAGAAATTAAAATGAGTGAATCCAATGATAAACCCTTAAGTAGATTAGATAACATTGAACCTACATTAGATAAACAAACCGAAATTTTTTGTTGTTTATCGACAATTTTATTGTCTTGATGAATAACTGGATCCAATAATGAAGCTTTAATTTCTGCATTAAGTTTTGGAGGTTCAAGGGTGACGCAATTTTCTGATGTCAGATGTTTTTTATAAAGACTTTTTCTCTCTTCTTCTGGTAATCCTTTTTTAAAAATGTCTTCCCAGCGAATAACAATGTCGTTGTGGATGGCAGGAGCATGTTGATTGTCTAGATTCAAACGCTTGCCTATTGCCTCTAAAATTTCTTGTTCAAGAACTGGTTCAGCAGACTTTTCAGGATCTGCAGCAGGTGTTGTATTTGAAGGCAGAACAGTTGATTCAACAATCACTAGTGGAGCAGGCACAGATGGATTATTAGATGGTTGGACATTTGGTGGAACAGAAACTGATGAATTATCAGTAGATGGAGTATCTGTCGAAACTTTATCTTTTTGAGAATTAAGTTGAGAAGATAAAGTTGACTTAATATCAATAATATGATTGTTAGATTACAGATTTTGAAAAAAAAGAGACTGAGAACTTCTTTGATTTCATGCTAGTGAATAATCACGATGACGATGAGAGCGGTGACGAGGATTTTTACGAGACCGATGTCTTTTTGATCTTGATCGAGAACGAGATTTATCTGAAATCAATATGATTCAGGAATGTAGGATTTTATCCTTCTTTTTTAACCAAATTTATTGGTTTAAATTAATTATGTGTACTTGACACAAATTAATTAAATGAATGTGAAAATTTTAAGCAGAAAAATAAAAAGTAACTTGTACTAAAATTTTTCTATGAAAACTTGTTCATTTTAATTAACAAACTGTTACTTGAACATTTAATAAAAATACCTTATTTGAAGGATATATTTAAAAATATTTTTTTTTTTTTTTGACAGATTAAAACAGTCAATTTTTAATAACAAACTTACGATGTTTATGTCCTTTACGTGAATAATAAATTTCTTCTTCTTGGCGATCAAGTTTTCTTTTTAAACTACGTATTTCAGAAGTAAGATCCTCCATATTATAATTAAAAAGATTATTTTTATTTATAACTTGAAGAAAATAATAATAATTTAAATGAAATAAAAATTTTATGTGGCGTTCTTTGAGCACAAAGAAAAGGAAAGGAATGAAGATCGTGTTTATTATATATAGCACTGTCGTTAAGTAAATAACTAATTAATAAACAAATTTTTTAGTTTCTTACTGTAAACTTTGTGGCATTCTGAGCTTAAGAGTAGGTACTAGGTCTGGTGATCTTGAGGAGGCGCGCAATACAATTACTAAGTATAATCAATCTGTTAATTTAGTGAATTAATCATATAACTGATTTTCTCTGGATTGAAAGTGATTCTACTATTACTGTATAGTATTAATTTAAATAATTAAAATACCCACTGTTGGATTTAGAATTTACCTGGGAAGAGTTAAATGCGACCATCAAGCAGTGCAAGCCGAAAAAATCACTTGGTCCTGATAACATTAGTAACGAATTTTACAAATCACTGCCTCAAAACTGGAAACTGTACACCTTTGGCTAAAACTATTCGAGCTGGGAGTCAGTGCCAAGATGGTGAGGTTACTTAGAAATATTTATAATACAGCTGCCTTCTCTGTCAAAAGTAATAACGAAGTCACCCGTAAACTTTGGTCATCAGAAGGAGTGCTACAAAGGGAAATTTTGAGCCCTTTACTCTTTGTACTGTTTATTGTCGATCTTGAAGATTTTCGGAGAGAAAACGGCTGTGAAGGCATAAACATCGACGGCATAATCGATCTACTCTTGCTGTTATACGCGGATGATTTGGCTATATTAAGCAGCTCGGAGAAAGATCTAAATAAAAAGCTTGACCTCCTCTTTCAATACTGTCAAGCCAACAAACTTGCTATAAATGTCTCAAAAACCAAAATTATTTGCTGCTGAAAAGCCGGTAGAATTCCTAGCCACCTACGTTTCTATTTCAAGGATCAAGAGATCGATATTGTGGACATATACGAGTATTTAGGCCTCACTTTTCCATCCTCCGAGTTCAATCGGCCAACGGCAGTAAATCAATATAAATAGCTGTAAATATGTTTTTGACTATTCAAAAAAATGCCCAGTTTGTAATCTCGATGACAAAGACTCTATTGAACATTTTTTACTAAGATGCCCAATCCTTAAGGAACTTCGAGAACACTATATTACCACCAACTTTGGGCCAGCCTCGTCAATCCAAGACATTCTTAATCCTAACTGTAAATTTTTAAAGGCCATTTATCAGTATGTGCAAAACTGTATGTCCAAAGCTATAAAAGTTAAATATTTTAATGAAAATTGTTAAAACCTCTAATGTAAATTTTTATTGTAGACTGTTTTTTCTTTTATATGTATTGTGAATGTAAATCATATTTGTAATTATCCCCTTGCTATGAGAATGTATTCTCCCTGGAAGCAATAAATTAATAATAATAATAATTAAAATACTCGTTTAGACTTGTATTTATAATTTATTTAAAAAGCTAATATTATTTCTTTAAATATATTCAAAATCAGTACGAAAATCCAGAGTGATTCTGAATGCTTGAATTAGATTCACGAACTCAAATTAATACCATCCGAGCTTTCTTATAAGAAACACAAACGGCAAATTGTATATTACGAATCTTATCCTCCATGTGGGATTTATAAATGTTGTTCTAATAGAAGGCAACAGAACACCAAGTATCAGCTGCTTTTAAAATGTGGTTTAAATTGTCGCATTTGGTATCACGTCAAGTCATAATTTTGACCTACGCATACTTTCAATGAATTTCACCTACGAACAAGTTAATTCGTGAAAGCTCCCTATATGACACATGCACTTGAATTACGTTAGATAGAATTTATGAAGATGAACAATTAATTGGTGGACCAGGTATAATCGTTGAAATTGACGAATGCAAAATTGGAAAACGGAAATATAATCGTAGCAGATTAAAATATGGTTTCTGGATATTCGGTATATGATGTTGTTAATTACGTATACTTTTATTTATAAAAATTATGTTCCCATTATGCATATTGTAATTAATTTATTAATAACTTTTATTAATAAATTAATCTATATAATTACTTATAAATATCGTAGGTATGATCGAAAGAAATGGTCAACAGAAATATAGACTTGAAATCTCTCCGAATGATAAACGTGACAAAGAAACGTTAATGACTTTGCTTCAAAAACATGTAGCCAAAGGCTCAGAAGCACATTCAGAAAAGTGGAAAGCTTACAACGAAATTGAAAGCTATGGTTATACTCAAAAAACCGTGAACCATTCCGAAAATTTTGTAGATCCCAAAACTGGTGCGTACACGCAAAATATTGAAGCCTCATTGAAGCGACATGTAAAAGATAAGTTGTGCCGGGCTGGTATACGCCATGAGTACATAGTAGATTATTTAAATGAATTTCTATGGCACCGAAATTTAACGATTAATTGAGTGCGCCGAAGGCGTGCGAAGTTTGATCGTAAGTATACTACGAGCCTCGTTCGAAGAGATTAATAATAATATTAGTATATTTAAAACCATGTAGTTACTCTAATGGTCACTAGAGTGCACAACTTGTTCAGAGAAAGTAAAATCATCGGTCCACTTACCTCTATTACTCCCTCTATATATCATATTTTAGAGTTGAGCAAACGCATCGGGTTTGAAAATATTGGACAACACCACTTCCTTCTTCTCCAGGGATCGGATTTCACAGATCCTCTGAAAGGGCGGGACCTTAATGTCTTCGAACCAGGCTCGTAGTATAATTTAACGATCAAACTTCGCACGCCCTCGGCGTGCTCAATTAATCTTTAAATTATACTACGAGCCTCGTTCTCGAGATTAATAATAATAATAGTATATTTATAACCATGTAACGGTTTAGAGACTTGGCCAAATTTTAAGATTTAAGTATTAGAAAATTCTTTATTCTTATCTTACAATCTATTTGTTAAATTATTCAAACACAACTCTTGCAAAACTTTAGTTGTTGGTCGCTATTGGCCTATTATAAAATTTAGCAAACATTTCCGAGCCTTTGGACCAACCCGCAGTCTTCCTTATCGAATCTAAATTAATGCCCTTAATGAACGCCGCCGACGTTGCAGCATGTCACGTAGAATGTTCCGAGAACACTGTAGTGTCTATTCCTTTTTCAGCTAAAGCAGCCTTTATCCATCTGTTAATAGTCTGACTTGTTACTGCCTTGTGAGGCTTTCTAGATGAAATGAAGAGATTCTCCAGCTTCCCTCTTGTTGTTTACGTCTTTTACGCAATAGTTTAGGCTTGAAGCCACGCACTATTCCGGTTTTTGTTTGAAAAAATGAACCACCAGTAACGGTTGTAAACGCCCGGGTCGCGAAGTTTTCACTAGGCCTGGGATTTCAATCTCTAACGCGTTCTGTCGAGCTGTTATGTTTTTTACTTGTATGCTAGCCAAAATGTAGGTCCGATGGGCCGTACACAAGGCTGGTAGTGTCATTAGCTTCTGTGAGATCTTGAACAAGGATAAGCCTTCCAGTGGATATGCTTTAGTCAGATACTCAAGCACTTTTGCAACATCCCACGTAGTTGCGTATTTGGATGTTGGCGGCTACATTTTCTTCAGATGGTATGTATGAGGCAAACAAGAAATTGCCTCTTGATTCTGCCCATTGCCAAATTTCACGCGTTAGTTTGTTAAACTCCGGGTGCTTAGTCCCTCCCATTTTGTTAACATACGCGATCGCGGTCATATGATCGATCTTCAAAAGGATCTGCTTCCCAACTGCGTCCGCAGCTAACACCTCCAGCGCTAACTTCACCGCAAATAATTCCTTATAATTAATATGCCATTTTTTTTGTTCCTCATTCCAGAAACCATAGATGCTATTTTGATTGTCAGTTACGCCCCAACCAGAATTTGAAGCATCTGTAAAGATCGTCTTAGTGAAGCCTATAGATTTGATTTTACTAAAACCTAACCGGATCTTTTCTTCTCACCATATTAGGTCTGGGACTAAACTATTTGGTGCTATTACTGAAGCTTCATAATCAAAACGATTCTTCTCCAGGCTAACACTTTTAAAACTCTCTAAAGGTCGTAAATACAACCAACCATACTCTATACCACGACACGCTGCTATTAGTTTACCTATTAACTCTGATTGAATGTCTTTGCCCAGCCGTGAAGGTTTTTATCAGCTTACTCAGGTGAGCTTTCTTTTCACTAATCAGCTCTACTGATTGCTTGACAGAATCTATAGTAAAACCTAAGAAGTCGCATCTTGTCGTAGGAGTCAACCTGCTTTTCTTTCCATTAATCAGGAACCCCAAAGATTCTAAAAGTTTAACCGTGGCGTTGACATTCTCAGAGCATTTCTCAGGTGAGCTTTAAATGCATAAAATGTCATCGAAATAAATTACTGACTTATAGCCTCTTAATTTGAGTAATTTTATTACCGGTTTCAAGATTTTCGTGAAGGTATACGGACTAGTGCATAAACCGAATATCAGGCATATAAACTGATAAATTTTCCCGTTGAACTTAAATCTTAGCTATTTTGTAGACCCTGGGTGGACTGCAACAAGATAATACGCGTCTTCCATTTTAAGAGACGCAAAAAAGACATTTTCTAGCGCTATTCCCCGAGCGGTTCTTAGATCCTCTATCTTAAAATGAGAGTCATCTATGAACTTATTCAGATTCTTAAGATTAAGAATAAATCAATCCGAGCCGTCTCTCTTGGGTGCCAAGAAGTACGGCGATAAAAATTGCCCCTCTTATGGTTAGCATTCCTCGATCATGTTTTTAGTCCACAATGTTTGAATTGCCCTTTCAAACCTCTGGGCCTCGTGATCCTCAATAATCACTCTAGGTTCGTGTAACTGAACTACATGACTATCGAAGATTAACCTATAGCCCTTAATGCAACCTAGTACAAACTCGCTATCCGTAATTATAACTCAAGTTTCGTTATTAGGATCACTCTCTAGTACCGTTCATGTAAGCTGTTCACACGACATATTTTAGCATAAATAAAAGCAAAGCGTCATCTTCCTAACTGCCTTATTTATTTGTCATTACGTTTTTTGTGCGCTTTAAGTGAACAACTGAATTTATTAATCCTGAGTATTTTTTCATATTAAAATGAATAATAAACCTAAAAACGAAAGCGGTTTTACTCTTGACGAACTTGAGAAGAAGCTGAAGAAATATCAAGAATTAATTGATATCAAAAAAACATTAAAGAAGTAAAATGACCTTTCTGGCAATGAATCTTCTTCTGGGGGTAATTATTTATGTTTTTTAACATATTTTTTTGGCAACAAATCTTCATTGATTTTGTTACACCTTTCTTGACTGGGTTAAGAATTAAAATATAAGTGATGTTAGATTTCGTAATCCTTATTTTCACTTTTGCATCAGGAAATTTATTATTTTATTTCCTGGTCGATTTTCTTAACTTAGCTTTTTTTGCTCTTGCAAACTTTAATGATGACGACGAAGAGCAGTCTGACCTCTCTGATCCTGATTTCAAAAACGTCCCAGCAAACGTTTCTAAGGCGTTAGACGAGTCTGTTGAGATGCAGGGTTCTGAAGATCCCATCCTCAGTGATTCCATACTCAAAATACTTGGTACGGAGAAACGTCTTTCGAAAGATAAGACTTACGAAATCCATTCCGAACTGGCTGCTTGCTGGAATAATATTGTAGTATCAGGCTTAGAAAGGGATGTCAAAACATTTTTGATTAAAAAATATCCTAACAAAGGAAATTGTTTCTTATCACTTCCCATCCTTAACCCTGAATTAATTCCACTTTTACACAAGACGGCTAAATCTCGAGATAAATATTTATCATCGAATCAATATCTATGCGGTTGCAGTCTCGTTGGCTTGAGACAAGCTATTTCCATGATTTTTTATGATGACAAAAATCCTATTGATAAAAACGACCTGCTACAGATCCTTTGTGACTTCAGCAGTTTATTATGTGAATCCTTTTATCAAACTGGCAAGTAAAGACGCTCATAGATTCATCCTTGTGTTGACGAGAAACGGAAACCTATCCTCGAGGATTCAATCACTGATGATTTCCTTTTCGGTAAGGATCTTGGTAAACGCATTAAGAATTCTGTTGCTGTCGAAAAAACTGGTCTATTAATTAAAACTCCAATTCCAAAGAAAAGTTTTCCTGCGCCGAAAACTTCTTTACATTGGAAAGGCCCGTCTGCGACAAGCGGGAATCGTAATCAGGCGGGCTTCCAGCGTTTTCTACCTGTGGCATCAGCTTCCAGCAAGACGAACTAAGTTTCGACCCAATTACGAGTTCGGTTTCAGACTCAGACTCATCCAGCTCAGCCGAATCCACCATCAACCATGAAGTAGAAGTGAGTGTCATCGCCGGTCGTCTAAAAAATTTTTTACACGCCTGGTCTAATATAACCTCTAATCTATTTATTTTGGAGACAATATCAGGTTATAAAATCCCTTTTACTTCTATTCCGACACAGTCTTTTTTACTTATGATTGATAATTTCTCTGACGGTGACTATATCAAAATGCAGAAAGCTATTGATGATCTCTTATCCATAGGAGCAGTACAAGAGTGTGTTGAGGAAGTTGGACAATTTTTGTCTAGTATCTTTCTTGTTACCAAAAAAAAAAAAAAAATGGTAAAATGAGATTTATCATTAATTTAAAAATTTAAACAAATTTATAGAGACAATCCATTCTAAAATGAAGGATTTTCGTACTGTACTTAAACTCATTTCAAAAAGATGTTTTATGGCTAGTTTTGATTTAAAAGATGCTTATCTAATGATTCCAATCCATAAAGATTTTTGGAAATTTTTAAGATTTTATTAGTAAGGTCGGCTCTATGTAATTATTTGTTTACCCTTTAGCTTAAGTACTGCTCTATGGGTATTTACGAAAATTATAAGCCTGTTATTAGTTACTTACGTTGTTTAGGGTGGTTATCTGTTGTTTATTTAGACGACTGGTGGCTCGTTGGGACTTCAAGATATCTCTGTTAAAAGAGTAATCTTGATTCCTCAACTTCTCATAAATTCCTAGGCTTCATTTTCAACTCACATCAAATGACTATTGAATTATCTTATGAAAAAAGAAAAAATTTTCACGATTTATTCTTAAAATTTAAGTACCTTACTTATTGTTCAATTAGGAAATTTTCACAATTAGTAAGTAATATAACTGCAGCTTGCCCAGCAATTAATTACGGTTGGCTTCACTCCAAAAAATTTGAACGTCAACGTTACCTAGAATTATTAAATAATCTGATAAGAATTTCCAAATTTTCAACAACTATATTTTCTGATGCGTCATCCACTAGATGGAGGGCTACTTGCGATGGTCAAGTAGTATATGGACACTGGAATAATGATAAAAAATCTTTGCACATCAATTATTTAGAGCTTTAAGATGTATTTAATGGTTTAAAAACGTTTGCATCCAACTTATTTGACTGAAATTTTATTACGCGTTAATAATTCTACTGCAATAGCGTATATAAATAAAATGGGTGGAACAAAACACGAATACTTAAATGATCTTACTTACGAAATTTGGGAATGGTGTGAGCAAAGAAATCTCTGGCTTTTTGTTTCATTCCTTCCAAGGATAATGAGGGAGACAAGGCTTCACGTATCGATAATATCGATACAGAATGGAAATTATCTCTCTTTACCTTTCAAAAAATTGTTTCCAAATTCAACCAACCAGAAATTAATCTTTTTGCTTCCAATTCTAATAATCAATGTGAAAAATACTGTTCCTGGCACCGATATCCCTTAGCTTTCTGTATTGACGCTTTTACTGTTGACTGGAACGAGTACGACTTTTATGCTTTTCCTCCCTTTTCTTTAATTTTAAAAATTTTAAGGAAAATTCAAACGGACCAGACTTGTGGAATTTTGGTTGTTCCTAATTGGTGTGGTTAACCATGATATCGTTTATGGCTATCATTATTAGACTCCAAGCCAATTATCTTTTATCCAGATGTTAATCTTCTTCGATCTCCCTGTAGGAAGATTCAATATTCTCTGGCTCAAAATATGTCTCTAATGGCTGCGCGATTATCCGGCAAGTTTTCAAGCAACGAGCTGTAAATGATGACTCTATGGAATTACTTATTAATTCGATTTCAAGTTCTACTCTACGACAATATTCTGAACTAATTAAGGATTGGGCTTCTTATTGTTCCTTGAAAGCTATTAATGTTTTTCATCCTCAACAAAATGATATTATTTGTTTTTTAACACATAAATTTAATGAGGGTGCTAACTACAGTACTCTTAACACTGTTCGTTATGCCCTGTCACTTATCTGCGATTTAAATATAGGGAAAAACCCTTTGGTTTCCCGTCTTTTGAAAGGTGTATATAATATGCATATAATCTTGCTAAACCTCGTTATGACCGAATTTATAGTTTAGATCCAATCTTAAAAAAGTTGGAAGCTTCAAGCCCTTTAATTGAGCTTGATCTTCTCAACACAACTAAATTTGCTGTTTTACTAGCTTTGGTCACTGCACACCGAGTATAAACTATTGCTTCTATTAAAAGATCTAATATTATTAAAAATAATGATAATTATGAAATTGAAATCCTGTATAAAATTCAAACTTCTAAGCAAGGTGTTTTTCAACCTCTATTATTATTACCTAAATATCACAATAATTTAAATTTATGTGTTGTATAAACTTTAGAGTTTTTTAGAAGAAACCCATGTAGGAACTTACAAGCTCTGACAACGGGGCTAAGCACGGACCAGGACTGGGTAACCCAGCTCTGGCTCCCCAGTGTCGGCCCTAGCTAAGGCCCAGGACTGGGCAACCTAGCTCTGGCTTCCCAATGTCGGTCCTAGCTTAGGTCCAGTCGTGGGCAACCTAGGGCTGGCTTTCCATCCTTGGCTCGAGATTAAACCAGAACTAGTAAGCCCAGCTCTGGCTTCCTAGTGTCGGCCCTAGCTAAGGCCCAGTCGTGGGCAACCTAGCGCTGGCTTTCCGCTGTTGGCCCCAAACGAGACCCAGTCATGGGTAACCCTGCTCTAGCTCTTCAATATTGGCCCAAGCTTGAACCAGAACTAGTTCACCGAGCTCTGGGTTTCCACGGTAGACCCTAGCTAGAACCCAGCTATGAATAACTTCTACCCATACAGGAAGCCCCCGAGTTGAACGACGGGGCCATGCCTGGGACATTATTGGGAAGCCCGTCTTGGCAAACCTATACTGTCCCATGCCTGGGCCATAACTGGTTAATTAGTATTGGCCATTCCAATGATTACCCAGGCTTGGGCCAAGACTAAATACCCTAGCTTCGGCCGTTGGATGGTTACCCTAACATCGGCAAACACTAGATAACCTAGCCTTGGCCAAGCCGAGAGTCACCCTAACTTGGGAATTATGGTGGTAGAGTAAGATAATTAAGCTGGGTTCTTGATAAATAATCAATTAAATTTAATAAATTTTATTTTAAAAAATTATGTAATTATAATATAAATAATACGAAATTATTTTTTTCTTTCTTAATCGAAAATATAAATTAAATTGCTCTTTATATTTCATAAAACCGAGTGGTTGTAGTAAAATGAACAAGTAGAACATATAAAAGTTTCAATTGAACGTTAGTAGGTTCGTCCAGTAGCCAGCGTTCAAACCCAGCAATCAGAAGGACGGCAATTCGCGCCCAGAGCCCAGCAGAATTTTCACCGAGTTTTTTTCACGTTATTTACTTCACTTAAATAGTTTAAACGTTAATGATCACAAACTCTAGTACTTTAATAATAATAAATTTTTTTTTTAATTGAATTTATGTGTTTTTTCGATGCATGGGCCAAGTCTGGCAACCAAGCATGGGCCAGGTCTGTCAAGCAAGCATGGGTCAGGGCTGGCAACCAGGCTTGGCACCCAGTTATCATTCCAGACTTCTACCAAGGCTGGAACAAGGCTGGTTTACAAGCTTGGCCCAGAGTTCAACATAGTTGAACCAAGCCTGAGCCAAGCCTGGGCCCGTCGTACTTTCCTATCTGGGCTGGACTCCCAAATTTAATCTATATCGAGTCTTTGTAAGCTCTTTCGACTGCCACCAAGAACGTTCAAATCGTTTGAATCGTTCCAAAGATATTGTCGGACAAAAAAAGTTTACACACACACATATCATGCTCGCGAGCGTGGACGCGGGCCTCTATCAGGAAATAGTCAGAATACCTTCTTCATCCTTGGACCTCAGAACGTCGACATCTGATTAAAACTCAATTTTCGATAATAAGACCAAAACCATATTAACTTCCCGTTTTTTGAAAATTTTCAATTTTCATGGCGGGAAGTTAATAAAATCAAATAAATAATTTAAAAGTTAAATTAAAATTCACAATAAAAAAAATCGGTCTGTCAGGTGACCCTGAAGGCCAGCCCCAAAAATTCCCGCTGCTTTCCAGCTCCTTGAACTCAAAATCATTGTTAAGAATATATTTTCGAGCTCTTCGAGCTCCAACATACTTTTAAATGCCTTTGTTTTTGAAAAATAACGTTTTTTACCGTTTTTTCTACAACGATATTTCTCGAACAAATTCACCAATTGAGGTGGTGGAGGGCAATCGACGCGTTTTATTCAGTTCTAGAGCTGATCAAATTTTTGAATTGATTTATCAAGACGTTTTTCGAGAAATTTCCAGAAAACAAAAAAATTTTTTTTTTTAATTCTTTCGTTAACGGTTTCTCTTGAACGAATGAATAGATTTTAATGGTTGGGGTGGCATTCGACGCAACTTACAAAGTTTTAGAGCTGATTAGATTTTGAAATCAATCCATCGAGCGAATTAAAAGTTATTCAAGAAAAACATTTTTGGAAAATTTTTATTTTTGAAATATCTCTGAACGTACCCTATTGATTAAGCTCAAATTTTTAGTGCCTATAGTAAATAACAAGCCGCGTCGAATGACACCTCGGCGATGAAAATCGGTTCGTCCGTTCAAAAGTTACAGAATATTTACATACGTACGTACATACGTACATGTATACATGCATACATACACTCGGACATCATCTTGAATTTAGTCAGAAAAGCATCCTAGAACTTCAAAACGTTGACATCTGTTAGAATTTCAATTTTCGCAAATCGGGGTGAAAACAATAACTTCCTGAAATTTTTGAAAATCATCGATTTTCTTAGCGGGAAGTTAAAAAATAAATAAAAAAAAAAATTAAATAAAAATAATCATTATAAATCAAATTAGCAATCGAGGTGTGCACTTTTGGATTTTCCAACATTTTTCTTTTAATTCGTTATAAATTCGAGTTCGGCATTGAGCATAATGCCTTTTGACAAAATAAATTTACCATAAAACGATAGAATACCGCTTTATAGAGCATTTTATTCCTGACAAATACACTTCTTGGGCGTTGTTGTATGCTTACCCGGTTGCAATTTGATCCCTTTGTATCTCAGATAAAATAAAATGATAACTATTTTTTTTAATTTCAGGTAACTGATGAAACAAGACAAATTTTAGAACCTTTCGGTTATGGTTTTATTCAAAGAGGAATGATTTTTGTCAAGGGAAAAGGTCAATTATTAACACATTACTTAGTATCTAAAGATGGGGTTAATCTTGAGCTTGACAGCGATTTACCAGTGGTCCCTACACACCCAATTATTTATCAATAATTTATCAATCATTATTATACTCAATCACAAAAATTATGATCCTGAAGTTAGCAGGCAATTAATAATTTTCGGATTTATTTTTTAACGAATCGATTAAAAAAAAAAAAAAAAAAAAACTGAAAATATAGACATGTAGAAAATTAAAAAAGTTCCAGGTGCAATTTTTAAAATATTTTTTTTTTTAATTTATCGTTTTTATAAAAACCCGAAAATAATTATACGTCGACGAATTTCAGTATCATCAAAAACTACGGTATTATAAAAAAAATGAAAATACATAAAAAATTTGTAAAAACGTAATCAACGTTGTTGATTATTAATCAAAAATTGCAAATAACATGTTTTATAATTATCTAAAGCAAACTCCGTACATTTTGTGCTTTCACAAAGTTGCAAAAAAATTTAAAAAAACACACAAAAATTAGAATTTATTGTCGTTAAATTATAAAATTATGAAAATTTAATTTAAAATCTCTAAATTAGTTGTTAAAAAATAAAAACATATAAAAACACAATCAAACTAATAAATTAATGTTACTTTAAATATTTTTATTTAAAAATATGTTTTAATTGAACACGAAGAACGTATTTTCTGTAATGATTACCAGTGTAATTATTAAAAACAAAAAAATAATTATAGTATAATATCAATGAAAATATCATCGTAATTATAAAATAAACTATATATTAAACTATTTATTCTGAATAAAGCGAGTACGTTCTTCATGTATGTGATAATTTCAACTAATTAGTCCCTGTGTATATTTTATTATACTGAAAATTAAAAAAAAAGTAAACTTATGACTGTGTGATTGTGTAACTGTATGTAGAGAAAAAAAACATTGGAAAAAAAAAAAATAAATAATAAAAATAATTACATAAGATCTATTGCATTGTAGTTATCTGTCACTGCGAGAATCATTTATTAAATGAATACTTACACTTTGTACGTCTGATTGAATATGTTGTATGACTACTTTGATGGTTGAAAAAAAATCTATAAAGATTAAAAAATAATGGTGCGTTATTTAATTAGATTGGAAACTTAAAAATATATATACACACACACACATATATATATATCAAGGTGCTTCGTTTGAGATAATTATTTTCTTTTTCAAATCCAAAAAAAAAAATCGATTAACTTATTGAATCTTCAATTTAGAATTGAGAAAGGCAAGAGCAATCGATCGATTTCGAGTTAGGTTCGAACCCAAGCTCTCTAAGACTGATACCTTAACGGTACCTAAGAGTACTCCAATGATAAATATCATTATACACCTTGAAAACAAAAATTCTCACAAAATATCAGCCCTTCATTTTAATTTTAAGTACTCGATAGTTATTTTTGAAATTTATCCATTTGTTTAATACATGAATCTAAGATTTTTTAATTTAATTCTATAACTTAGCAACATTTTGTGTTAGTCTATTGTCCATAGGCAGTAAATATAGGGGACTCTTTACTCTTCAAAAATTCTTTTTTTGTAAAGAATTAAATTTCCTATGAAAATGTCATCCGCTTTTTTGCTAGACTTACGTCTAGCTGTTTTCTAGGGAAAAGCAGAAAACAATCAAAAATCGATAATAATTTATTAGAATTTTTTGTCGGGGAAATCTGTCAAGTCAATGTGTCTAATGACGTTTTGACATGGGACTTGCAAAAAAAAAAAAATATTGATTTCAAACGAAGCACCCTAATATATATATATGCATGTATACTAATGATCGATTAAAAAATGTCAAGTTCTTTAATCTTACATTATCTTCAATAATGTGTTTGACAGTTAAATAAATTTAAGAACTGTCGATGAAATGGTCTATAAATAATATTGGAAAAAATTGTATTTATTGTAAAAGATGTAATATACAGATCAAAAGTTTTAAAGTTACTGCTTAAAAAAAAATTTTAAACAAAATAAAAATAATTAAAAACTCGGTAATAGTTTATTTTTCTACATAGAACACCGAGTTATTAAATAAAATATAAGACTCTTTCATCATTTTATCATCACTATATTTATTAATGTATTAAACAAATTTACGTCACATAGTGAAATTATTTGAAAAATTATAAATCGAGTAAAAATATAGAACACCGATTTGTTATAAAATGTAAATTATTGATGAATAATTAAATTATGAAAAGATAAACCTAAATTTCAAGATCATGAACGGCCTAAATGCGAGTCTATTGGTAAAATGATTTGTCTATATTTTTGATTTATTCATAGTTTTATTTTTTAATAGATGAAAAGTATTTATTATAGATATGTATTATATATTTAATACTTCAAGAATATTTTATTTAATTATTTGTCAAACTATATTGGTATAAACGAAAAAGTAAAAATAAAACTAGACTCGCACGGTGAAACAATCGAAAAAAATAATTAAAAATAAACAATGATTATACAGAGAGAACACATCGACAAGTATACATTGAAATATAAAAATAATAAAAGTTTATATCAGAATAAAAATGATTTTTCAAAAATCATAATTCATTGTATAACTTAAAAATATACTTTCTTAATCATTTATTTTTCTTCTATTGACAAACGAAATCTTGTAGTTAATATCTTATTATAATAATAATAAATACAGAAAAAATAAATCTTATGTGTATACTGAATATTGTAAATTAATAATATATAATTACAAATGATGTTGTGTAAATAATTTATCTGAAACAATAATACATTAAAGAGAAAACATACAAAAGTAATAAATTATTTAAAATAATTACAACACAAGCGTGTTAATTATAGATAATTATTTAAAGAAAGCATTTAATTGAATATAAAATTCAGGTGAAAAAGTTTTTTTGGTGCCTAGATGTTTATGATTAATTAAAAACTTTATTTTATTATTGTAGTAAATAGATATAGTTTCATATAATGTTACTATTTAATGATCAAAATTGATTTTGCAGAGTAATTAAAAAATAATTGTCTAATGCCATATTAATTTGGCGACACGAGCGATGGTTTGAGGGCAATTGATCGGTGACAATTAATTCTTCCACAATTGATCTGAGCGATAATTGATTTGTGGATAGTGGATTCATTGACAGTGAATTGAAAAATGATACAACATTCGAAGGTAATTTACCCTCACACGGAGAAAAATGTCATGCTGTTATTACTATGCAACATAGTAATGATTATATTACTCTATAGTTTGTATAAGCAGTCACATAAGAGTGGCGTGGTGCAAACTATAGAGTAATACCACTACTATGCTGCATAGTAATAACAGCATGATATTTTTTGTATTGTATTGGATTCTTAATATTTCAATAGGAAAACATATTTCTGCAACTCATCCCAGATAGCAAAATGACGTCTTGATGAGTTCTGAATGAGTTCCTATTTATGATTTGGACGTCTCATCAACATCTTAAAGAAGTCTTTAAGAAGTTCTCAAGATGTCCAATGAGCCACCTAGCGAGCTTAGTAGGACGTCTTCAAAAAGAGTTCTCAAAGAATTCTTTTTTCTAACTTCGCAAATAAGACTTCAGTATGAATTTACCATGATGTCTTTAAAGACCTCCTAATTTTGACTTCATAAAGAAGTTTAAAAATGAATACATTTAGATGTCACAAAACTGACGTCTTATTTATGGAGTCCTCAAGAACTCTTAATTAAGAGTTCTTAAAAATGACACCTTTAAGAAGTCATTATAAGACTTCTTGAGGACATCTTCAAGAAGACGTCGTAAAGCAGTCATTCTGACTTGAATGCTGTCTGGGATGGTAAGAAAGCACGTCTTTGATTGGATAAAACTACAAAAACTAAAAATAAAACTACAAAGAATAAATGTAGCAAAGAATGTCCAAATTGTTTGTGATGTGAATAATATGACAAATCTACACATTATATATATATATATATATATATATATATATATATATATATATATATATATATATTGTTTAGTAGTCACTAAACGATCCAACAGAACCCAATGAACAGCTGTCTCAAGTTAGGACAACGGAAAATCTGAGACTATAGAAAATCATCTTATTATATTTAAATATAATGTACAATTCACTATATAAACCTGATTCGAAATTCTCGTTATTTTTTCTGAGTATCCTATATGTTGAAAACAATAACAATAATTTTGAATTATTATAAAAATCACTTCAATCCAGGGTTGTAAAATTCCTAATGAAAAATTTCGCCAATAAAAGATTAAATTCAATGGCTAATTGAAAATTTCACAATCAAAAAATTAAATTTAATGGCTAATGAAAAATTTCGCCATAAAAAAATTAAATTTAATGGCTAATTGAAAATTTCACCATTAAAAAATTAAATTTAGTGGATAATGGAAAATTTCACCATTAAAAAATTAAATTCAATGAGTGATGAAAATTTTTGCCCCTAACAAATTCAATTCAATGGCTAATAGAAATTTTCGCCATTAAAAAATTAAATTTAATGGCCAACGGAAATTTTCTCCATTAAAAAATTAAATTTAATGGCCAATTGAAACATTCCACTAGAGGTCTGCGAATTTCGTTCGAATCGAATCGAATAATTTGAATTTTCAAACTATTCGAAAAATGAAAATAATTCGGGAACTTTCAAAAAATTTGAAAATTCGATTTAAGTTTCGAATCGAATATTAATATTCGATTCGGGACGAATAATTCGTAAGTTCGAATTATTCGCATACCCCTACTTATTTTTATTTAAAGAAATAAATGAATCTTCAACGTTTACTAGTAATTTACTATACTGGAAAACTGAATTTGTGATGAATGGAAGTTGCTCCTATTAAAAAGTCAAATTTAATTCTCAATGAAAATTATTTCCATTAAAAATTTAAATTTAATGGTTATTGGAAAGTTCCGCCATTAGAAAATTAAATTTAATGATTAATGGAATTCCTCGCCATTAAAAAATTAAATTCAATGGTTAATGTAATTTTTTGACATTAAAAAATTCAATTTTATGGCTAATGGAAAATTTCACCATTGAAAAAATCAATTTAATGGTTAATGGAATATTTTGCAATTGAAAAAATTAATTTAATGGCTAATGGAAAATGTCACCATTAAAAAAATTAACTTAATGGTTAATGGAACTTTTCGTCATTAAAGAATTAAAAATAATGGTTAATGGAATTTCTCGTCATTGGAAAATTAAATTCAATAGTTAATGAGATCGCTAATGCATTAAAAAAAGGAATGCATTATTTACAACCCTGATTAAATCATATTTAATTATTACTATATTATTATTTATTAATCTATTTTATTAGACCCTGATTAAAAAAAATGATTCGATGTGACGAGCACGTGAAAAATCGATAAATGTGATGAGCGCGTTGGGTCGAGTAAGAGAAAGAGAGAGAGAGAGAGAGTACGCTAGGAGTGGGGATACCCAGTAGAGCGGGGATAGTAGTTCGAGATTCGCCGCTAGGTGGACGCCGCACTGGCTGAGTTTCTCCGAGTTAATTAGTTGTACTAGAGTGCTTATAAGCGATTTCTCAGCACCATTAAGTCAATCCAGCTCTCGATCTGAGTATCTCTGGATCAAGCTGACACTACACATAGAAGAACCAGGTATTTGCTCTTCTATATTTGGGCTACGTCGTTAATTAACTGTTGTAGAAGGGATTAGATACCCTGTTGCGATTTGCTGACAAAATCTAGGCCGATTTGTCCGTGGAGAAGTGTATTCTTTTCTCCGTGCAATCTCGGGCGAGACTCTGAAACTCGGGGTATCACTCTTAGAGAAGACGAGTTTTTCGGACATTTCTAAACCACACGGATTTCTCCCGGTTGTTAGTTGGGGGGGGGGGGGCGGAGATTTAATAGTATTCGTCGAGTCGTGTTCGCAGGTATATCTGTAAACTGGGGAGTATTATTGGGAAAAGAAACGCGTCTTGTCACACTGTCTGGTTTAAGTTAATTATTGTTACGTTCATTTAAATTGAATAATTGTTAAATTTTACCGAGATTAAGTTATTATATAAAAACGTTTGCTTCTGTTTAGCTGTAAATTATATGAAATCTATTATTTGTCTTGCATACCGAATATTATGAAAAAATTATATTTGAATCGACAATACTGGTTGTTTATCTGTTAATCCGTCCGCATAAATATCTTATATTTTTAAGTCGAAATAAATAAGAAATTGCCTGAGTTACGCGACCCTCACCTAAACCCTGGAATCGGCGAGCTAATCAACACGAGGGGACTAATTATCAAATATTAATTTAGTTTTTATAAACTTCCGTAACGTCACATCGAAACGATTTGCAATGTTAAATACCCATAAGAAGGGTGATTCAAAAGTATTCAAAAGCATTAGAAAGTATTTAAAATGTTTTTTTTTAATCATTTTAAATCGTTTCTTTTAATGAGGCAAAATAATACAGGACTTTATTTTATCTCAATATTATTTTAGGTTAATTTAAAAATTAAATTTAATGTGGTGTCTTTTTTACCACTAAAAGACATTCTTCCTTACCATTCAATGCAAAAATATTGTAACTCATTGAGTAGGAAGGGCTTTCGACATTTGTGTGTTGACAACACTCGCCTAAAGGCTCGTGAAACAACGGCACTCGTTGTCGAAAGCACTTTCTACTCAATTCGTTAATATATAAACTATTATGTTCATAAATTTAACGGACATTTCAGGGTATAGATACTACCTCTTATCAATAAAATAAATAATCTTTCTATAAACCCTTTATTCATAATAAAAAATATTTTTTTTTTACTTATGCCTTAATTTAAAACAGTTTAGTTATTGATGATAAAATTAATACTATTAAATAAAAGTTACGAAAAAAAAATATTTTATTCCAATTAATTTAAATGCGTGCAAATACCATACGGAGGGTAATTAAAAAAATCATAAATAATAATCAAAACAAACGAGGAAAATAATCATTTAAAAAGCTTAGTTTATAAATGCGATTAATTTTTTTAATACTCTATGAAATTATTTACCTATTGAATTTATGAACCTCAAAAAACTTTAGCACCTGAACAACATAGTTTAGAGTCCTATATATAAACGAATGAAAGAATATTATCTAGTGGACGAAAAAATATCACTGTAAATACGACAGCACGAGATGTGAAAATAAAACTCAACTCCAGAGGGAACATTGTATCTTACTTTAAATTATAATTATTAAGCAAACATAAATATATATTTAAAACTTAAAATAAATTAAAGAATTAGTTGGAACAATTTTCACGTTTGTTTTAATATTAATAAAACTATTAATAACGAACGACCCTACTAACAAAATCATTGATTTTCCGTTATTGTCGAATTTTTTTTAAATAGTATATTGTGTGACTAGGGATGAAACAAGACGATTTCAGACTAGGGAGAAGTTGGCTTCCCGAGCCACAGGCGAGGGCTGTCATCACCCGCACTCTGAAATCGTGTTTTATCCTGAGTCACACACTATATTTTTCATGATTACCTGAATCGGAACTTCAAGATTCAGTGTCAGCAGCCAGTAAGAAACAAGTTAATTTCAAACCAATAATACGGAGAAGTGCTAGAGAATGAGAAATATGTGATTTAGTCACCTATGAAATAGTAAATACGATAAAAATATTATTTTCACTTATTTTTTAGTAATTTCATTTAATTAATTAAAACTGTCACTTGAAAAATGAAATGAGTAAACTAAAGTGACTCGAGAACCAACTGTACGGTGCTTTTTAATTCTATATGCTTTTTCGACATCATGCCATTGGGCGTAGTGAGTGGCTGACACATCCACGTTTACAAATTGGAATAGCTTGAAGTATTCACACAGTAGTTTAGCCTTGTCAACATATTCCAATTTCTTAGTCTGTAAGTTGTTTCAAGAAATCTTCGTGAGATGAGGACTGTCGAACAATGGAACAATTTCAAAACGACGCCAGAATCGTATTATCTGGAAAAAATTAGTGATATTTATGAAATTATGTATAATTATTGAAGATAATAACAATTAAGATCATGTAGAAAAAATTTTGCTTGAATTTTTTTACCTGGGTTTTGTTTCTGTTGGAACCTTAATCTGTTAGACTGAAAAAGTAAGTCTTCTATAGCCTTAACGTTATTAGTTCTCTGGTCACAAACTATCGCCACTGGAACCAGTCTACAATTAATTACCTTATCAAACACTGATTTGATAATCCTAATTAATTCGGGTGGACTAGTTTGTTCTTCACATAATCCATGAAAGATTAGGACGAACCAATCATCACGATCTGCCGAATGAGCAGAGACTACAATAACATTATCGGCAAATTTAATCGTGCGCTTATATCAATAACAAAATCTTCAAATCCAAAAATTTTGTCTTTTGAATAATTGTATTCTAAAAGTGATGCCGTTGCGCTTCATCCCAAATTATTAAAATATATATATCCAATCAAGATGCCAGACGTTCATCCTCACTATTTAAATGAGGTGCACAGAGTCCTCACAAATCGCGAGTTCTGCACACTCATGCCCAGATGCTCTGACAACAACTGGGTGGAAGCCAGTTGAACCGCGATCTAGTACTCTTCTCCTCCTTCTTCTCGGTGTTGGAGTTGGCTGCTGAGCTTGTGGCGGAGACAACCTTTGCTGAAACCATTAAAAATTCTAAAAAAGTTTGGGGATGAGGCAAGTACCCGACCGGTTTGTGGCCACTTCACGACCCACCTTTCTATGCTCTGGAGCACCTCACGCTGAGGCTCGAACTCAGTCCATTTTAGCAGTAAGTGCTGAATGGTATCCCACCCTTTGTTACATTGGGGGCATTTGCGATCTTTTGCGAGCCCATACTAAAGAGCCTACCCTTAAAACAATCGTGACCGGTTAAAACCTGGGTAAGCCAGAAATTAGGACTGATGGGTTTGCTCGCTAGACGTTCAGTAACGTCGGGAAAGAAATTGAATGTCATTCGTCCTTTGTCCGCTATAGACCATTATTCGTGCCATCTGCGAATGGTTTTTTTTTGTTCTGAAGGAGACAAGGCTTTCTTCATCATCTGGCTGCACAGTCACAGATCCAAGGGTTGCCTGTTTGCCAGTGCGAAGATTTTAATCGGAGCAACGTTCGTCAATCACAAGCTGAATGGGAACTGCCATAACTGACATGAGAACATTTTGGTGACTGGTTAACAAATACAAGAAGAAACAGTTTAAAGCTTGTCCGATAGAAATTGAAAGATGAAAACAATTTTACGCCTATCTGACAATTACTATTGTCACCGAAGTATCCCTTCTAGATGGCAGACACCCATGGCTAGACGCTGAAATTACATTCGATGAAGTACGTAAAGCAGTCAGATCAACCAAAGTAAGCAAAAGTCCAAGTCCCGACGGCATAGACAACGGATTTTACAAAAACCTTTCAGGAAACTGGGCCTACTACCTAATAGAACTATTCAATAAGATATTAGAAGAAGGAGAAATCCCCGATGCGTGGGCACAATCGGAGGTAGCACTATTCCATAAAAGAGGATATGATCAAGACCCGTTAAATTACAGGGGTATTGCCCTAACCAACTGTATCTAGAAAATGATCACGATAGGCTATTGTGAACACAGGTTTTTTTCTGATTCTTTAGACACTACGATATTCAAAATCGATTAAAGTAAGAAATTTTGCCTCGTGAAGTTAGTTGATCACTTATATATTCAAAATCAATTAAAGTGAAAAGCTCGCTTCCCCGAAAAGAGCAGGCATCTTCACATATATTCAAAAAATTATTCAAATCTTCTATTTATGTTAGTGATTGGCATCACTTTTAGGGGTTGGCAGTGTTAGGCTACTAACCCAAGCCGGTGTACTTTCTGCTCCAACCCGACAGAACATACTCACACACAAGCTGTTACATCCTAAAACATTACTTTATGCTCTTAGTTTCCGTTAGAAAAGTCCACAGCGTTGTACAAGTATAAATTATTACACGTCCATTTTCGAATCGGGGCGGCCTATAATCTTCCGAAGTGAACGTGCGTGATCCCTCCTTTCAACCCTGAGGTTGTTCTTTCTAAGGAAGAGACTCGGGACGGCTGAAAAGCACCCGCTCACGCTTGTGTAACCCTGATGGGTCCACACGATTGTGGTGCTAATCGAGGTTTTTAGGCTTCTTTACATTTAAGTGAATACCATCTCAGGTATGTGTAACTTCTTGAGTCCACAGAATTATAGTATTCTTTTAGGACTTTCATCCTCTATCGCTAGTGTAGCCGCTCCAGCTTGTGTAACTCTTTGGTACACATGATTAGACTGCACTTTAACTTTCATCACCCACGTCAAAGTTATCTTTTTGAAGAACATTAAGGTTCCCGGTTAGTCATTCTTGAATGAACAAAGTTCATTTACCGACTTTATAAATTATGTACGCATACGCACCCATACGCGCACACCTCAGTGTATTATGAGTCTAACCCCGCAGCCCCATTGGAGTAAGTTATTTTGCCTTCTTTAATTGCGGCCGTTTCAGGTTTTGTTTAAGGTTTAAGATTTAGCTTGAGCTTTGGATCCTAAGAACCCCGGCTTAGGAGCAGCCTTCGAAAGCTATGTCAGAAAGTTTCCTGCCCGACGTACGTCCCTGGATTGGGTACTTCTTGCGGGACATTGTGCCATCACCTCCTAGGTAGTGAGAACCCAGGTTAACACCTTAAACGAAGATTTGATGTCTGAGTTTCTCAGGCTTTTCCAAGCAAGCAAGCACGCAAATACAGCTCTCAGCCTGTTTGGCCCTACGGTCCTTGGGCTTTCAAGGTTCTCAAGGGCATGTGATCGCTTGTTCAGCTTTTCTCTTTTTGGATCTTTTTGATGGATCCTGGTCAAAGATATGTATTCAAGGAATAGAATTCGATGATCATAAGTCCTTACACGAGATAAGCGATGTGATGTTTTTATTTTTTTTTTAATTCACATCAAGGCGTACATATATGTGTGCGCATGCATACATACTCGGTACTGTGTACCTTTGTCAAGACAAGATTTAGGTGGCCTCTGAGAGACTACGTCCTTATCATCTTCCATTTCTTTGACTTTCCTGTAGCCGACAGAGTTGTCACGTTTGCAATATGCAAGCATATAAAGAAAACACTCTCAATATCTAGTGATACTTATAGCGGTGACCACATAAAGGTCGATGTTTGCTTGCCTGTTCCATTTTCGGGCCTTACCATCGGGGTAATTGAACAACCACGGGAAATTAGTCCACTCAATTTACTTTCAACCGTTATTGGAGAAAATTAATAAATGGATTTTTTTTTATTGATAATATGTAAAAAAATCCGTAGATCACGAAAATAATAATAAAAAAGTTCAATTCGGCCGCGTATTTTAAATAAATAATAAAATAAAAATAGGGATGCCGAGAGACTGTGTATTTTTATTAAAAAAACTTCAGTCTATTGGAGTAAAGCCCTACGATGACTGGTATTAAATTAAAGGGTGATAAATTCTAAATAAGAAAAGTCAAAAACTAATCTCCCGGGGCTAATTATGTTTGCGAAAAAAATTAACTAAAAAAACAAAATAATTAGTTGTTTACTGTTGCGTAATTGATTGGTTTTTAACTTTTCTTATTCAGAATTTATTACCCTTTAATTTAATACCAGTCATCATAGGGCTTTACATTAATAGATTGAAGTTTTTCAATAAAAATACACAGTGTCTTGGCATCCCTATTGTTATTTTATTATTTATATAGAAAACACGGTGGAATTGAGCTTTTTTATTATTATTTTCGTGATCTACGGATTTTTAACATATTATCTATAAAAAAAATCCATGTATTAATTTCCCCCAACAACGGTTGAGAGTAAATTAAGTGGACTAAATCAAGTTAATATCATTTTGAATGGTTGAATTTTATCCCGTTACACTCCCTCCTGCCGGACTGTCACCCGAGTCCGCCAATTGAAGAATTTCGTCCGCTTGGAATTTAGGATGTTGTCTGAAGCGTAATAATTTCAGTTATTATATAAAAATAACAATGGTTTCATTTATGGAAAGCCTTATTCTAATCGCTTGTAATCAGAGCGCGTCTCTAGTTCGAGCACCTCTTCCCCATCGTTGCTGTCGTCGAAAGCTGGTGTTCCTTCCTCGCACCCTGAATCGTCTGATACCAATCCCACCCTGGAACTGCTGGACCGTCCACCTACTCCATATTCATCCAGTCATTCTACGTTCACTTTTCTTCTTCCTTTTCTTTTCCCTTGCTTGAGCCTGAGGGCCGTTTGTCAGGGCAAAAGGTACTGGAATGTCTGATCGCTCGGCTGGTACCTCAGCTGTGGATCCTTCTGGATTTCTCCCTGATAATGGTTGGATTACGCATTTCGATGACAGGCATGGAGCTGGTCCATCCACTCTAGGTGGTATGGGTGGAGAGTTGACTAGAGATGGACCTGCTATGTCCACTTCCATGACTTCTTCACTTGCCAACCTTAACAGTGGCCGTTCTTCCTGGTCCCACTTTTTATATTCTTCGACACCTGCCGTATGCAGCCAAATCTTCGCTGCGGCTCCAGGATTTCTTACTGGCTCTTCCCCTACAGCCAATTTTAACAGCTTAATTTTCCGTCACTCTCGACGTTTTTTGGTTAGCCTTCCTTCTGCGTTCAGCTGCTAGGACATCGTCCGCTGGAGATGGTCGTAGCGTAGAAGGAGGTAGAGGACTTGGTGGTGGTTTCCTGGCTATAGTCGGAACTGTGGGTTAAGTTGTTATCCTTACTGCTGGGGTGGTCGTTCTGGTCACTGTTTGTGGTAACCGTCATCGTGGTACTTATCGTTGTTGTTATTGAAGTAGGGATTGTTGTTATTGTCGTTGATGTTGATGTCCTGTAGGCTGGGAATCCCATCAAACGGCTGCGGTAAAGTGGTAGTTTTCCGCTCACGCTTGGACCTAATCGGCCAAAGACCGATTGGCGTGGGCCTACGACACGACTGCCGGCTCAATAAAGTCCTGAGTGGCTCAGTTCTCTTCCCGAGGCGGCTTCATCCCGGCCTCTTACGGCGGCTGCTGAGGCGGCTCCTTGCCAGTCTCGATTGAAACATCGCCTGCGATAAAGCATCTAAAATAAATTTCCAATAGTATACAATAACTTAACTTGCTTCCATTACGTTTAACTTTAATTAGTAAAATTTTTTACGGAGGTATAATTTGTTAATAATTTTCGCCGGTAATTTTCTTCGGTAATTGCTCATTGTGTTGTTGTCATTTGACGGACTTGTCTAGTGCTTTCGTCCATACGATCGAATAGGGCACGCATATCCGGTGGAATCACCTTCCGACCGGATGCGTTATTCAAATTTTGTCCATCTTCGTGTTCGCGAATTGAGTGGATTACCACCCAACTCATTTGCAGCGTTTGATATTGTTGAATTGATCATAGACGGAGCTGATGTATAACAGCTAGATGTAGTTGTTATCACGTTCGTGGTGTTTATAGTTATTGATATTGTTTATACCAATAGCGTTGCTGACGATAAACCCGGATTTTGTGTACCATTCCAGCAGTTTCAGCCTCTACCGGCTGAATGTCTTCTTAATTTCGGATTTATCAACGTTTCCGTTGTTGAGTCAAAACTAAGATTGCTGTTAAACATTTTATTTTAATATTTTTGTTTTTAGGGATTAATTGTTTAAATTTAAGTAAATTGACGACAGTTCTTGTTTGTTTACTACTACGTAAAGTCTTTGACATTTATCTTTAATCCTCGAACACAATACCAACTTATATTTACTGTGTTATTTTTAATTTCTATTAGAAAATTATTGATGCTAAATTTATGACTCTAAAACCCAGATTTAAAATGCTTTACTTAATATTTTACAAAAGTATTTATTTAATTATGTGAATCAGGTAATTTATTATTTTCAACGATAATAATTTATAGTTCCACCAAACTATATTATTCAAATTCGGTAATTTTCATTTTTGTATTTATTTGATTTGCTTAATTTTTAATTAATTAATTAATGTCTATTAAATTTTGAGCTCCTTTATTCTTACTTTTGTCTACTAAATCTTTTCATTTAATTATTTGCCAAATGAATTATAAGTAATTTATTTAATTGCTACTTCAAAATTTTTTTCCAAGTACTTTCCCTAGTCAACTATTTTTTTCAAGTACTTTCTTAATTTTACTCAAATATTTTACTTTATTTTTCTGTATATTTAATTCTTCAATTCTCACTCTTATAATTTTCTGGGTTTCTATTAAGTTTGGCGCCAATGTATATCTCAACCTTGCCAAGTTTTGGCTATTCATTAATTGATCTTAATCAGAGCACCACTGGGAGATAATACTCGGTCTTCCAGAACCGGAGCTGTTGTTTGTGAAAATCAGGGTCGTTGGCCAGATCCCCTGGATCCTTTATATTTAATTGTCCCCTGGACATTTAAAATCGGTCAACGGCCTGATCCCCTGGATCTTTATATAATTAATTTCTCCCTTGGACTTATTTAAAACCAAATTTGATTCACGTGGAATGAATTTTTCTCTACTCACACACACACACACGCACACACACACACACACACATTAATCAATTATTTGCCCACAGGGCTCAACTCCCACACGCACACACAATTTATTATTTTATTGACTAGTTTCAATACAAAATTATTCTTTTACTTTTACTAACTTAATTTTCGAGACGGTAAATTTTTAACTTCAAATCTCCTGAGCATCAACTTCGAGTAAGAAAATTTTGTTGGTGCTGAACGTGACGCCAGTGGCTCGCGCTATCTCTCTCTAATTCGCGCGTCACTTCCTATTTCTCTCTATTTTGTTTACGCGTCGTATTTCGTTGATTTTAATAGAATTTTTTCTGATTTACGACGAATATTTAAAAATATAACAAAATTTTTATTTGTCATAGCACATAATATCGCTGGGTTACAAAATTAAATCGTTGATTTAATTACTTAACACTGTAAATTGTTTGAGCTCATGAATACGTGATTAGTTGAATACAAATTATAGAATTGAACTCGAGTAATTAATTGAAATAATTGATTTAATTAATTTGTCTGTTTGAACACTGAGTTGATTGCAAAAATGTCATGATAATAAGTACCCTCGCGATTTTGAATCACCCTGTAACTACCCTGGATCCACCATGATTCCACTCCCAGGGTGTTTCCAGGCTGATTCAAAACCGCGAGGGTAACATAAAATTAGAGGTTACCGAGCGAAGTTAATTGTTGAACACTTTAATAATTAATTTTTTGAGCACCAAAAACAAAAAATATTTGAGTTCATTAAGTTTTAAGAACAATGATCACTTTATTTAATTGAGTTAAATGAGCTTGTAATACATTACACTGAACTGAATTTATTAGTTAAACACATGGTAACATGATTGCAGAGACTACCGAGCGAGAATTAACTTTAAGTTTAATTAAAATATTGAGCCAAATGATGATAATTAAAATAATTATAAAATTGAGTCTGTTATTTATTCGAGCACTTGTAATAATTATTTATTTAATAAGTAGGCACCTGTAATGTTTTCCGTATAAATAACCTCTTGAGAAACGTGGTCGATAATCGCTGGAATTTTTGAGTCCTTGATAGATTTATTTATGAGCTGTGGCGCCCAAAATTATAGAAATAATTATATTTATATGTAGTTTGATGATTGCTTGATTGAATTAAATTATTATTTTAATTAATTATCTCTTGATGAGCACAAAATGATACGATTATGAAAACACGTGTTTTGCTTTTGAATTAATATAACGAAAGATAATGGCGTCGGTCTTCTCGACACGAGGCAGAAAACAGCCAATGCGCTTGCAACATACTAGGCATGATCAAGTTTAAATATTACAGAAACTGGTCCCAGTAGGTACTGTCTCTATCTGCCGGAAGTGCAACTACATTTGAATTCAATTGTAGTTGTAATTACGCAACAAGTTTTAATTAATTATTTACTCACTTCGTCACTAAATTCACTTCACTTAATTTTATGTTATCTTATAAAATTTTCTTAATTACTCAATCTCAAAATTAATTGTACGTTAATGTAGTTTTAAATTTCTGGCTTCTCTGCCAAGCATTTAGCCGAGAATTTAGTTACGTCTCGTCAACTTCTATCGTGATCCAACTCCTGCCGATTTCCTGGTCATTGGTCTGGTCTCCACCTTCCTTTATTCCTATTTCAATGTTTAAATGATTTATTCTGTGGAATTACAGTACAAATTAGTTATATGTTTTAGTTGTATCGACTTCCTGCCAGATACAAGATTGAATCAATCGTAAGAAATTTAGCTTTTAGAAAGTTCCACATAACCTTTCCCAAGCTTAGATAATTACCCTAGATTTTCACGTACGGCGTCAAGTATTCACTCGAACGGCTGGTCCGGTTCTCTTCTCACTAGTCACTCACTTGCCCTTATTACTTTTATTGCGCCTTTTCGGCAATTATCGGAAAATCAACGACTCCTACTTATTTTCTAATTGGGTCTTGGGGACGAGACCCTTAAATTAGCGTGCCCAGTGACAAGTCGATAAATAGTAACGCATATCCGGTATCTCAGGGTAATTGATCAACCGCGGAAAATCAAGTTGATTTCATTTTGAATATTTGAATTTTACTCCATTACAACAACACCAAGTTTCGAACACAAAGCATCGAGTCAAGAATCGAACGCTCTACTAACATAGCTAGAGCGCTTGCTGTTATGAGCAAGTAAATTATATATTTCAACTGCATTCAAGAAATTTTATAAATAACAATTGTTGATATTATTTGAATTGATAACTTACTTATTTTAATGAATTTATCATTTAATTATTAAATATAAAAATAATAATGGTGACACATATTAAACAAGAAGAAAAAAAAAACTGCCAAATGCAAGATTCGAAACTGAATTTTTCAAATTAAGGAACTTCATTTAATGAACTATATACGAGGTATATTATGATGAGCTTACATTACACATATTTTCTAGCAAGCATGTTTTACGCCACCATGGTTAAGATACCTCGTCGCGGAACTAATCTGTTTCAATTCCCTTCACTCGAGTGCGGACCCTGGGGTAAGCGTTAGAGTGTCCATTATTTATCGTTGATTTTTGATTTTACAGTAACTCCTAAATTTTTAATTTATGGTCAAAAACAAAATATGAAACCAAAGAAAGTTCGAGTGAATCTAGTGAATAAAAGTATAGTTTTATATTTTCTATTTCGATGATATGGAGTTGAGCCATTTTTTACGTTTATTTTTTTTTCTTCTGAACAAAGTAAGATACAGCAATGGGTTGTATATATTCTAGTAAAAAATAGAATAATTTACAAGAAAGGTTTATAATTTTTTGATATAGGGAAAGGGGAAGGAGGCAAAACGGGGTACTTAAGGGAATACTAAGTTTTTGAGGACTCAAATACGCTAAATATTTTTGTTTTTAATTCTATTCAAAGTAAAATAAAAATATTAGTTACCGGTTAAACAACAAAATTTTCACTTTTATGGACAAAATGGGGTACCCCCAAAAAAAAGTTGAAAACAGAAAAATTTCTGCACAGTAAATAAATTTGATTAAATTAAATTTTTCCGTACAATCGTTGATTTATCATTTTCACGTCTGGGGTAGGTGTTTTAATACCGCACTTAGATAACCCGCGGTTATCGATGCACAATGAAGAAATCAATAAAAGAAAATACCGGGCTACTTTGTTCCCGTTTAATAAAAATTTAAAAGCAACGTACCCAATATCAAGGGTTGTTGCATACATGTGTCGTAACTCGCGCTATTATGATCAGTATTTTATTTGCCTACCTTGATGGACGTGATTTTAGTTTAATAGTAATTCGCTGAGAGGATGCGAATTCTATCGGGTTCCTAATTTTATTTACCCTGCGTGGCTACTAGGGTATTAGGAATGAAAGAGAGGTAGGCTGCTGGATAGACCTCGAGAAGTCTTATTCTCTACGATTTGGGAAAGTGAAAGGTTTTAGGGAAATGATGAAACTTGTTCAGAAAAGGGGAAAGAATATATTCTGTTACCAGTGTGTTTAAAATGCTGATAAATTTATGTTACAATCTAGTGTTAGTAATGCGGTAGATTTTAAGTAGTGCGTTTGCTCACTTCTTTTGGTATGACCCTTGAATCTTCTAGTCACTTGCAATGAACAAGTCTATTCGCAGCTCGAATCAGATTCGGAACGTACTCACAAGTTGAGCGTGATTCCTTCTTAGCAAATCAATTTCCGCACTGTACTCACAAGTTGAGCGTTGTCTGCGGAAATACTACTTACACGGAGCGTTAATTCGACACAGAATCCAAACGGGATACAGGTCAGTGTTTCATCACCGAAGAACGTACTCACATGTTGAGCGTAATTCTTTTATAGCGAATCGATTGCAGGGTACTCACAAGTTCAGCGCTGTTGCTGCCAACATAGGGCTCGATTCGCTGGGTGAATCAACTTCTCTGTTCCAATTAGATCTGGATGATGGTATTATTAGAGCATAGAACAGACTTGCTTGCACTACTGATTTCAGTCTTTACTTGGTTACAACTGCGGACGACTGACTGCCTTTGGAAGATTCTCGGGGGTTTATATACAGATTTTAGGCGTCTAGTGCGCACCCTGAGTCTCTGAAAGGGATGTTTTAGGAAGTAAAGTGAATGTATGTTACCAAATGGGGTAAGTTACCCTTGAACATTCACTTCGTGACGTCACCAGATCTCTCCAATGCTTTCACCATAAGTTAGATGTTCGAGAGAGCTGGGGCCTTGGGGTTGTTTTTCGTTAGAGATCTCAGATTTTAATATTTACGTAGCGAACGTCACATCATCTATCAATAACTTGATTAAAATTAAATTACTAATAATTAATTTTATTTAAAACCGTACGATGGACGGTGGCTTGTCGGTCCGATCTATTTATAATCTTATGGTAACTTCAGTGTTTGTTATGAGGCAGGGTATGCTGGCGGTGCCTCACTGACGATACCATTATCACATCCGGGATGAAACCTAATATTGTTCGGTGTCTGATTAAATAATTGCGTTAAAGATTGTTGGTTGGTAGATTCAGTTTTATTACACATAAAATCGCGAGTCTACACGTGTAGAGTTGCATGCCCCTTGCAGGAGCTGCCAGAGTTGAACGATGGGGCTCTATTTGGCCCAGCACTGTATAACCTAGTTTTGGCACACCGATATTGGCCCTTGCTTGGCTCAAGATTGGGTACTCGGTCCTGGCTGTTACAATGATTACCCGGGCTTGGGCTAAGACTGGGTAACCTAGCCTTGATCGTCCAATGGCAACCCAGACTTGGGCAAAGGTAGGATTACCCAAGTTCAGCTATACCCGTGGTTTGATACGTAGATCATATAAATGTATCAGTTTAGCATGAGTAGGTTTATCCAGAAGCTATTGTTCGGACCCAGCGATCAGAAGAACGGCAGTTCGCACCCAGAGCCCAGCAAAATTTTCACGGAGTTATTTTCACATCGTTTACCTTACTTAGATAGTTTAAACTTTAATGATCATGAACTCTACGATGTTAATAATAATAAAAATTTTTTTAAATTAAATTCATTCATTTTCTCGATGTATGGGCCAAGTCTGGCAACGAAGCCTGGGCCAGGTCTGGCAACCAGGACTGGCCCCGTGTTATCATTCCAGACTTCTACCAAAGCTGGCTCACAAGCTTGGCCCAAGGTTCTACATATTTGGATCAGGCCTGGGCCAAGCCTCAGCCCGCCGTACTTTCCTCTCCGGAGAATGCTAACATCAAAATGGTGGCTTATACGGCTTCGGCGGTAAAGATCATGGTCGTATATCTTTTTCAAACATGAGAATACGGTTTTTGTGAAATTCTCGAGTGTTTTGGAGGAGGGACCTAATCGGAAGTAAAACGAAGGAAAATTACGTTTTACACAATTATTAGATACGAAGGAATAAAAAAAATTTTTTTATAGGTTTTTATTATAAAGCAAAAGTCATAAACGATTTTCGAGTGACACTGGATTTTTATAAAAGTTTAACAAAAAATATTCAAAATAATGCTCAATTATATTTACAAAAGTGATTTTGGAATGCTTAAGAAACATTTGAAGATTAAAATTTTTTTTATAAAATTTTGGGGGTACCTCGTTTTGCCTACCCTACTTCATTTGCCCCCGCCCCCCTCTTCTCCTATATACCTATTTGTTCAGTCACGAGCTTGATTAATTTGAGTCAAGCTTCGTGCATTTCCGCTAAGTCCGGGAGTTGCCGAACTCGCTACTGGCTGAAGGTCAGAATAGTGCCGGGTCACTCGCTATTTGGACCCGGTACATACAATTTCTAACTCAGGGCCGTGTCAAGACGCCTTGAGAACCCACTACAAGTCGACCAATCACATAATTCGTTTTATATTAGTCTACCAATGAGAGGCTTCGCTATCAATTACTTCCCGTTGGCGCACGTTCAAGCCAATGGGAAAATTCGTTATATGCAGCAAGACTGCCACGTCGACACCAAGCATCCACAACTGCTCAACGACGCTTCAAGTATTATTTTTCATACAACATGTTTTGCTACTTGCAACTTCGTGTCTTAAAATCGCTTACAGTAATTAATTCTTGTGTGATATTAAACTAAACCGCTACGCTAAATTCTCTCTTTATTTAGTCAGTATATCAAGGCTGCTATTTACTAAGAGTAAATTAATTGATTGTTATTTATAATTATATTATAAATAATTACCGCATTTATAACCGCTCTGACCACGCGTCAATTTTATATACGTGAATCTTTTCTTGAGTTTTGCATTCGCTATCACGTTAAATTCAGTCGCATTCGCTATTAAATATTATTCTTATAATTGTTCAGTGTATATAGTGTAAATAAATCACTAATTTATTTCTCCATAAAAACTGTGTAATTTTTAATTGTTTAATTCCTCGCGCCTAAACCAGATCCATTTTAGTTTATTCGCTCATTTTACACGATTAGAAAACCTATTACTTTACCGAAAAATTTGCATACTTGGGACAGCGTTCTAAATGTCATCAATGTTTCAATTTTTTTTGAAAGCAGGCGCGCATACTTCCTTTCTACTTTGACTCTATCCCCTCTATTTTTGCGGCTGTGGCTCGACTTGTGCTTATACTGTATTGCATCATTACAGTGGTGACCTATTACCTTCCCTTGTAGTGGAGGTACAGTGGCGTAGGAAAACCACAGCAGAAATCTAGCCAGTACAGTTCAGTTTGGGTGAGGTTCCAGTGATCAATAAAATTCCCATTTTACCGATCACTGGGTCTTTATCCCGCGCCTAACGGCCAGAGACCTTCGTTCGAACCCGACGCGTGGCTAAGTGGTCACCCAGCTAAGTATCAATCATGCTCGATGCTACTTAACTTTGGTAATAGCCCGAGCCACACGCGTGTCGAACGGCTGCCTCTGCCGCTAAGAGAAATAACTTTTTATTCCAAATTACAATGCAGCTTGATTGGCAGCCGTTACAAAATCTTAATAAAATTTTGCGTGTATTACACGACTACAGCTAAATAAAAAATTTCCAAAATAGATAACTGCGATTTGAAGGCTGTTAATTTCTAGCAACTTAAAATTGTTTTAAATTTTCAGCAATAATACACTATTTAATTCGTAAACAATCTTGTGAATTTCAAGCTAAGACTTGAAATGGTCTTAAAGCTGTAAATTTTTTTAATTTCGCGATTTTCCCTAAATTAAACCAAAACTTGTAGAATTGTCATCAGTGGCTATCACAGACTTTTTAGTAGAAAATCAATACTGTTTTGTAATAAATATTTGCAAAAATCATACTAAACTCATAAAACTGCAGTAATATAAAATTACTATGTAATTTTCATTTTCTAGGCCAACTTCTGTTTTTAAGGATTTATAAATTTAACTTTATTTTTGTCATCAACAACATTTATTTCTTTACGAATCATATCAGATTATTTTTATTTATCTTTATTTATTGACATTTAATTACGATACATTTCTTACTTTTGATTATTTGTTATATATTTCACAAATTCGTTGCCTTATAACAAGTTATCAATATAATAGGATTGTTTATAATTATTTCAAAAAATATTCAAACTTATTTCTTATATTGAATATATTTTCATTATTAAAAATAAAATGTAAAAACATACGTAATATAAATTTAAAGAATACATCAAATCAAAATTACTTTTAAACAATAAAGATACAAGGAATTAAAAAAAAATAATAATAAAATAGCAAAGTTCTAGAAAAAAGTAAAAATAGTTGAGTGAAAAAAGGAGAAAAAAAAATTATAAATGCAGGTATTGAACAAAAGGATAAAGTTAAGAATGACTCGTGACATTATATTATGAATCTATAGATCGTGCAGGATATTTTTATGCATTAGTCGTTTCATGGTTGGCAAAACATCGTCGCGTGTATTTTAAAAAATATTCTCTAGGTTGATATATCGAACGCTCTTTCATTAAAGATTGTCATCGAGAACAAGAATAATAATGCACTTGAAAAGATTGAGCGTCAATCACATTTTAACATATATATAAATATTTATTATAATTGTATATTCATCATGATTATTACTTATAATAATTATATTTAATTTTTCATTTTGATGCAAAGACATATTTTTAATAATCTGGTATTTTTGCAATTGATTCAGCGGTAAATAGAGTTTACATTGTTTTGAAATTATTTTATGCGTATAATTACTTTAATCAGTATATTTATTTATTATTATAAGTTACTATTTATAAATATGATTCAATATGAAATCAATTAAAAGTTATAAAAATAATGGAGGAGATACTTTTTTTTTATACAAAATCAATAAATAGTTTTGGAGCTTTAAGATTTAATTATTCAAAAGTTTAGAGTTAAATAAATGAGTATTCATAGTTACCTATTACAATTGGTCATTTTTACGTTTTTTTTTTTAAATTATGTATAGATACATTTTTTACTTTTTAATTTTACAAAAAGGAAACTTAACCTCCACCCCATTTTAAAATGCATTTTATCGGAAATTCATTCTCTTTATTTCTCAGTACGAACAGGAATATTCTCTCAAGTGTACGTAAGTGCAACTTTTACAACCTCGTTTCCTCGACGTTTTAGTAACGCAGCATTTCATCAATTCTAATAGAGTTGAAAATAATTTAAAATTTACTGAATTTATTTCTATCCAAGTTCTCCAAAATAAATATGTTAACGAATTTTATTCGAATAACATACATTCATACGCAAGCATATTTAAAGAGCATATATTTAAGTGTATATATATATATATATAAATATATATATTTTTTATATAATCATTCGAAATCGATGATTTCACTTTGAATTAAAAATAAAAAAGATAATAATAATATCCTTCAAATAATTAAGTAAGACCTTGATTATTTTTTTACATTTTTCAAGTATTTATAACAAAATGATCGCTGGCACCCGTTCTATCGATATCACTAAGGCTACGAAGCTCTTCAGAAGAGTTGAAATTTCTACCGGGTACCAGCAACCATCCTCACGTTCTTACAAATTTATAAACTATCCCGAACACAAGAACGCTCACAAGCATTAACACTAAAGCAGTAACGACTTTAGCAAAAACATTTAAACCACTTTCAGAATGCTGCTGGGGTTGTCTCGTTGGTACATTTTGTTTCAATGCTAGCCCTCGCGCCAGCGCTGGAAAAGCTAGACTCTGGGTGAAGGTCAATTTGTGAAGAGATTCTGAGAATGAATATGGACCAACTGAACCTCTTGCTGCAGCTCGCAAAAGTGCATACTCCAAGTCCAAAGCATCAAAAACACTGTATCTATTATAAATATTGATTTTATTTTTTTATAAAATTTATAAATAAATAATTTTATTAATTTTTAATAGCTTTGATATAAAGTAAAGGAATTTATTTATTTGCATTAATAAAGTTGATTAATAGTCTTTTAAACGAGAAAAAATTTTAGCAGTACGTTGTTTGAATTGTTCATATTTAAAAAAATGGATTTTTAATAAGAAAATATGATTTTTTAAATTAAAACTCTGCATAAAACAGGTTATTAATCAATTATATAGTGTATATTACTTTTTAAGATTAAAAAATGAAATTTGTCTTTTACAATAAATTAATCGAAAAATTTATAGTTCTCAAAATAATAATAACAATAGCATAATGAATAATCTACATTTACATTTACATACTAGGTCATGAAATATTAATGATTTTATTCTTCATTTTCTTACCTACTACTACGTCTTCTATCATGTGAAGAATGTATGGAAGCCATTGTCGAACTGGGCATAGACTTAAGGCTGCTGGTGGTTGAACTGGACGGACTTGGAGGTGCCGGAGGTTGTTCCTCGTCTATAGAAGTCCGATCTGGGGATAGTGGCGTTCGATCTAATCCATGATGATTGTGTCGCAAATGATGTAGATGAAGACGTGCATGATCTGGATGTAGAAGGCTTGGTCGACGTGATTGTAAAGGACTTGCTGTCACGCTGTTGCATGCCACGCCACATGGAGATGGGGAAGCCTTTTTTTTTAAATATATTACGTGATTATTGTTTCATCGATATAAAAATATAGTCCACTTAATTTACTCTTAAGCGTTGTAGGGGGAAATCAACTACTGGATTTTTTTTTATTGATAAAATGTAAAAAATTCCGTAGATCACGAAAATAATAATAAGAAAGCTCAATTCGGCCGCGTTTTTTAAATAAATAATAAAATAACAATAGGGAAGCCGAGACACCATGTATTTTCATTAAAAAACTTCTATCTATTAATGTAGAAAATGTGTTATGGAAATTATTACTATTTTTTTTATTATTTATTAATTTGATTTCATTTCAAAAAATTAAATTAATAAATAATAAAAAAAATAACTCCACGCGTATACTATTATTACGATGTTGGTGTAAGAACGAACACAGAATGTTGAGAACATTTTAAATTGAAGTAGATGACAACCACTGAGCTCGGGCTTGTACGCGCCCTATAGCTCAGTTTCTGCAGCTCTGTTACCGACAGCGTGACAAAACGTAAACAACTAATTATTTTTTTTTTTTCAATTAATTTTTTTCGGGAACATAATAAGCCCCAGGAGATTGGTTTTTGACATTTCTTATTCAGAATTTATCGCCCTTTAATTTAATACCAGTCATCATAGGGTTTTACACTAATAGATAGAAGTTTTTTAATGAAAATACATGGTATCTCGGTTTCCCTATTGTTATTTTATTATTTATTTAAAAAACGTGGCCAAATTGGGTTTCTTATTATTATTTTCTCAATCTACGAAATTTTTTACATTTTATCAATAAAAAAAAATCCAGTAGTTAATTTCCCCCTACAACGCTTAAGAGTAAATTAAGTAGACTAATACCACTATGTAATTTGTCGGATCAAAATTTTATGAGAAAATAATTTTTAACATTTAGAAATTGAATTAAAAAAAAAAAAATTGAAATGAGATCAATGATTTAATCTACCTGAATAGATTCGATACCACTGTCGTTGATACTGTCTTGGGCATCTGGAAAAATAAAAGCTTGACCATCGGCCTCGCCTCTTGGAGATTCGCTGGGCCATATTTGAAGTAATGGTAAGCCACTCGGAGGTTCAGAAGAAACTATATCTGCTGTAACTACTACTGCATTACTCTGATTGTTCGTACCCAAGCATAATCTGCTCAGCTCTCTCAAAGGCTTCTATAAATTAACATTTCATTCACTATAGTCTGCGGTTTGCAACGCTAATATATTAATGTATACATGTCACCGAAATTCTATTTTCACTCAGTACCATAATATACTATAATTGGTGATGTGCGAAAGTAAAGTATTTTTGCTTACAGAGAGCATTACAAAACATTTGGTATTTTATACTCGCATGTGCGTAATTTTACTTGCATAGTCAAGTTGCAGATCACCACACTGTGGTGATTTTGAGTATAATTTAGTCAATAAACTATTTATACAACGAATAACTCAACAAAGGACACTAAAATTTTGGACTAGACCAATTGATCGGAGCAATATGGAAAATATTATGAAGTTTCCATGGTGACATTAAACAATAAGAATCATATTTTGTTCCTTTTCGAGCACAATCTTGTGTCCCTTATGCTCGTGTACAAAAAATATAAGGCTGTCCCGCGAACAATGAATCATATATGTCCATGTATGGAGCATATACGGAACATAATTGGTCAATTTTCATACACACAGATAAGGAAAAAATTACTATTGCAAAACAAATATACTCTCTTAAAATAAATTAGTGAAAAATCCTGCAAATCAGTGAATATTCACTGTGAATCAGTCCCAAGTATATCACTGATTGAATCAGTGATCTACTTGGGACTATTTATGCAGTGATTATTCACTGATTGGAGTGTTTTTCATTGATTCATTTTAAAAGAGTATATGTTCTTGTCTTAAGAGTCTTTGAACATGATACAAACAAAAATTGTTTTATTCAAGTTTAATAATTATTGGATTTATCTGTTGATGAAAAATTAAGTATCAATTTTCGTCTCTCACGAAATCCTTCTTACACTAAAAAAAATAATCGGTAGCAGCTACAGATTATTTTTCGGTAGTCGCTACCGATTATTTCAGTACCAGTTACCGAAATAATCGGTAGCTGTTACCGGAATAATCGGTAGCCGGTATCAATTATTTCGGTAGCAGTTACTGATCGAAATCAGTCACTGCAACCGATTATTTCGGTTCTACTGACGAATTCCCTAGTAGAAATGAATTCGAGGCACTGGCTAGCGCCTGGCTAGTTTTCCTAGAAATCAAATAAAAAATGGCAATACTATAAATCCCTTGATTCCCAATTATAGGTTATATATTGATTAAATACAAATAAACTATTATAAATTATTATTTTAAAAAATTGAAATAGAAATTATTTGTAACAATTAAATTACTAATTTAAAATCTGAATAAAAAAAATTTGAATATTTTAACATTTATTAATTATAGTAACATTAAGACTAAAAAAGTTATGTGAAAATAATTTTTAAATCAAAAAAATCTGTTCTGAATAATAGTAATATTTTCTTTTAGTGTATACGTATGGCCACATATGATTCATTTTTTACGGAATGGCAGAAAGAGGACGATTTTTCTTGCATAAATTGTAAAGAAATATTTAAGTACTTACACTTTAACTAATGAATAATGTGTTGATTATGCAAAAATAATTTTAAGAATGTAAATACAGAGTTTATGGTTATATTCACTATTACTGTATCACAAATCTGGCAATATTCCAAAACTCGTAAAAATGTAAATGGTTTTAGCGTAAAAACTATCATGAAATTATCAGTGTTTTAGAAAAAAATAAATCTTTAGTTGATAAGCAATTACTTTTTTCTCAAGCATTTATCTAGATTCAATATTTGTTAAAAATGAATAAATTACAGTTTTAGTTTAGTAAAAACGTTTTTATTTCACTTTCTGTATCTAAATAACTACACATCAATACAAAACAAAAGATAAAGCATATATAACCTTGACCTTAATTATTAAATTAAGCGCACCATAAAGTCACACAATTTAAGTTGTATGTATGTACAAATAAAAATGATATAATTATACATAATATATGCGCATTAATATATATTCATATTATATAATGAAACTTATTTGAAATATGACCCTGATTCTAATTTGCATGACAATTTATAGTGGAATTCCCAAGCACGAAGATGTGCCTCAGTTCTTCACATTCCGTAAACTAGTTTTGTATTTTACAAATATACCATCTTTATGATGTCTGACGTCATTAAAGAATGTAGCTCGAAATGCAAATAAAATTTTTCACTCTAATATGTTTTTTATTCCAGTTAAGAAGTCTTCTAATATACATTTTTTATTTATAAGTTACAAGAATTAAAAAATTTTTAATTATAACAATTTATGGAAAATTAAAAAAAAACACGTATCTAGTTTTTGTACTTTGTTTTTATTACTTCAATAACCGTTCATTTTTCAAACTAATGAAAGCAACAAGTGCCAAGTTCGAGGCTAAATAAGAAAGTTTCTTTATTTAAAAAAGTTTGAAGAAAGAAAGTCAATAGTAACAGTTTCAATTTAAATATGTCAATTTAATTCAATAAAATTCATATGAAATACTTATTTAAATAATTCAGAAATTATTTATTCTACAAAATTTTAAATAAAAGAAGTTTTCATGCTTCTTGCATATAAATTGAATGTTATGTATTAAAATCATATTAAAATAAATCTTCATTTAAACTGTAATATATTGGAAATAAAATAAATCTATATGCCAAACTATTTTTATTGATTTATTATTCCGAAAATGCATCATCAAATAGTAAACAAATCTACATTAATATAAAGTTATTAAAAAAATTTATATTTTATACGTAGTATTATAATAAATTGAATATTCAGTGTGACTTAAAATTTTAATAATTACCAAACTAATTTATTCAATTAAATTTTTTTTATTTCATATATAATTAAAAAATCTAAATTTATTATTATCAGTTGATAAAAAAAAATAAAATCATTCAAGTTTTAGTTAAAAAGCAATAAATCAGAAATTATAAACATAGAAACAATGTCACAACAGTAAATGAACTAACTTTATAGTAATAAATATCTTTTTGTTTGTCGTTTAACTCAATCTGTTATTACACGGTCATTATGAGTAAATTAATCGATTAAAAGTTACGAAGTCTCAGTAAGTCACGCAACTTTTATATCACCTTTATTTTCACATAGTTTTTCAATGTCACCTTTCATTATTATTTTTTATATATATATATTTTTTTCTATTTGAGATTGACCTAAAGCTAAAGCTCTTAAAAATAAAACGAAAATATATTCAAATTACCTTGTTATTACAACAAACAACTATAATAAATGTTCAAAGTTCACTGAAGAGTATTTAAAAATATAGATGACAAGAATTTTAATTATCAAACGATTCTCAGTATTATACTTAAATTTATAAATTTTTCAGACGACAAATTGCAGTTTTAGTTATTCATAATAAAATTGTTCATAGGAGTTTCAGTTAATTAAAAATTTATTCTTTTATATGACAAACGTTAATTTATGTCTAAAATTGATGAAACATTTAAATTTTGTCTCGTTTTACGAACTTTAAAAGACAGTTATAAAAGTTAATTGTGTTAGCAATTATCAAATTATTCTAAATATATGAAAAAAAATTGAGTATAATAATTAATCATGAGTATTTGTTATTAAACAACCTACCTGCATATCTCCGATATGAGATTCATGGCAGGGATAAGCTGAACCTTTCCCATGAAGACAAATAGCCCCGAATTTATTATTATTATTATTTTAAACTTTTATTTAAATTCTTCAATAACATCAATTATTACATAAAAACAAATGAATCAAGCATTTAATTACTTATATTACATAATCACGAGCAGATGAATCTTACAACGCGAGATCTCGCGGCTAACTGAGTGTCAGCAAACAAAACGGATTCGTTGCGTTGGGTACATATCCAGGGGACCTAACCTTACTCTATAAACGAGAGGCTACCTTTATTACTATAGGTAGCACGGCTTGGAGGGGGTCAGAAAGCTTTCAAATAGGTATCGGTTTGTTTCGAAACGCGACACCGTCGTCGACAGTTGTGTGGAGAAAGCTCAAGCAATCGTCAGTCTAGGAGAGAGGGGTTGGTGAAAGTGGGTGCAAGAGAGTGGTAGCTCGAGGACTCGACGCCGGCGCACAAACTATCTCGTAGGTCAAGGTTACCGTCATGCCAAAGCATTTATTCGTTCTCCTTTAATTTAGCCTGTTAGTGAGCTCGTGTACTTCACCGGTATCCGTACTGATACCCCTTTTAGTCTAGAGAAACTCTAGCTACTTTCATAGCAGCTCAGAATCCGATCCTCAATCGATTTTTAGTCTCGACATGGGGGTGACGTCTAAATGCGTTACTAGTTCAATAATTTGACGTGATATGTTTATTAGCCTTGACCTGTTGCTCTTCAGATACATATTAATAATAATTTATTTATTACTAGAACGTGACAATATTCTTGGCAGTAAAATAACAAAAAATTAAAAATCATGTAATATCTTATTTTAATTTATAATATAATTATTGTTCGGTAAATTTTTTGTCCGGAATATTTAGGTTCAGTTGATTTTTAATAATGTATGTTTCACAACTTTGTTTTTATGTTAAAAGTCGTAGGTGTTTTTTTCTCTTAAACTTTTTTCTAAGCTTAGTAAAAATTATCACCATACACCTACACCGAAAATTTAATTTCCTACATTGTTTAGCGGGAAATAGTATATTTTACACCAAGAAGAAAGAAAGTAGGACATTTAAATCCACGTGTATAATTACTTTCCCGAGGCGAAGACGTAGGTAGCAAACACGTGGATTGAAATGTCCTACTTTTTTCTGTGTTGTGTATACATATTTTATTTTTATAGTATATTAATACACTATTGCGTGGTGAATATTGAAAGAAAATTCACTAGACCAACGGATTTTTCAGTATTCTGCAGAACTTTTTATAGAGACTTCCTGACTCTCACCATTTTCTCCCTTTTCAAAATTTTCCTCTCTTCCTTAACCTTCCTAAGTTGCGTACACAGTTTTTTACTTTTACCTTATCCACATCAAATCATAGCCTAGTCAATCGTGTCACTCATCACAACATCTCACTACCCGGGCCATAACTGGGTAATTAGTCTTGACCATTCCAATGATTACCCAGGCTTGGGCCAAGACTGAATAACCTAGCTTTGGCCAACCCTAGAGTCACTCTAACTTGGGCCAAGTTTTTGTAACCCTAACATGGGCCAAGACTGGATAACCTAGCCTTGGCCAAGCCTAAAGTCACCCTAATTTGGGCCAAGTTTGCGTAACCTAACCATGGCCATTGAATGGTATCCCTAACATGGACCAAGACTAAATGACCTGGTCTTGCCCGTTGAGTGGTAAAGCTAATACGGGCTTAGACTGAATAACGCATACAGAAGCTGCCAAAGTTGAACAAAGGGGTCCTTGTTGGCTTAGCACTGGGGAACCTAGCTTTGGCACGTCTATATTGACCCATGTTTAAGTCAAGAAAGGTTACTCAATCCTAGCCATTCCAATCATTACCCGAGTCTGGGCCAGGACTGGATTCCCCTATTTTGGCCATTCAGTGATGAACCAGGTTTGGGCCAGGACTGGGTAACCTAGCCATGGCCAACCCGAGTGATTACCTGAGTTTAAGCCAAGACTAGGTTCCTCTGTCTTGATCATTCAATGACAACCCAGACTTGGGCCAAGGTAGGATTATCCAAGTTCGGATATACTTATAGTTACCCATCCTTTAGCCAGAATTGGCTAATCCAAGTTTTTTATTAATTATTCAATCAACTTATTATTATGGTTTTTAAATTAATAATTATTTAGTTTGAAATTAAAATAAGTTTTAATAAATAAATATTTAAACATTCCGATTAAAATTATTTACAACTGATTATTAATACATTTTTTAGTTCGTTATTATTTGCAATCAACAACTGTAATTTTATAATTTTACTTATAACAATTGATTTAATTAAAAAATAACTCATGAATTTTTATAATAAATGTTATTTTTAAAAATGGTGGTAGAGTAAGATAATTAAGCTGGGTTCTTGATAAATAATCAATTAAATTTAATAAATTTTATTTTAAAAAATTATGTAATTATAATATAAATAATTCGAAATTACTTTTTTTTTTAATCGGAAGTAACAATTCAATTGCTCTTTATATTTCATAAAACCCAGTGGTTGTAGTAAAATAAATAAAATAGAACATATAAAATAAATAGAATATATAAAAGTTTCAATTCAACATTAGTAGGTTAATCCAGTAGCCAGCGTTCAAACCCAGCAGTCAGAAGAACGGCAGTTCGCGCCTAGCTCCGCGTAGAAATAAATATATTTGTGAAAATATAAATCAGAAACATATAAATTAAGTATTCTGAAATATATCAATTTTATATTTCAAAATAGAAACAATATAGATCAAAATTTGCTGTTATCAATCTATTTCGTATATGTAGAAAATATATTCTTCATAATAGAAATGAAATATATCTTAATTATATAAAGGTTATAAAAAAATTATATTAAAAAAGTATATTCTATATGTACTTTAATTATTCATGTTTTCATGTACATAAAAACTTCGGCTTTCAAATGACCTTAATATGTTAAATTGAAGAAAAATGAACTAAACTAATACAGACCTAATTTAAATAATTGAAAATTAAAGACGGAAGCTTATTATTAGAAAAAAAAATATCAATAAAAAAAAAATGGTTGGTCTTTTTGTTTTTAATCATCGGTGGATACATTTGTTTGTTTATTATCAACTTGTTGACTAACTTGATATCGAAGAGATGTAATTTTACTGTTAACAGCTTGACCAAATGCAGAATCATTCATTTGCCGTGGATAAGTTTTATTTATTGTATCTAAAATTATTATTTATAAGAAATTTGAACACAATCGTAAATAAAAAAATATACTTATTAAATTGTCTAAATATTCAAACTTACATTTCAAAGCTTCTATAATCTTAGGATCTAAACCTTTTCTTTGAACAGTATTGTCTCCTGCTGTCTTATTTTTAGGTGCTCCACCCTTGTAATTGCTATCAAGGAGAACTTCTAGATTGAATAAACATGGCAATAAGCTTTTTACCATATGCGCAGGTAAATTTTTTGATAGGGCCGTGACCCATTGTAACTCATCGAGTTTAATTCCGCTTCCAGGCTTTCCAATTTCAATCTGTTCATTGCATACAGAGCATAAAAATATTGAATTAAAATTATTTTTATTTGCCGTTTTATTTTGTCCATTTTATTTTATTTACTTACTCGTCCCACGTAAAATTCGCCTTTTTTGAATGGTTTACCGGTTTCTGACGATGTTTTTGGTTTCGAACTGTGATCATCATCAATACTTTTTATTTGTTGAAGTAATTTTTTAACATAAAAATTGTCATAGCTGGTAATATTCAGTTCTGAAAATTATTTAATTAATTATACGTTTAAAAAAGTTAATAAAACCTACAACAATTAAAATTTTTTATTTACTTTTCATGAGATCTTTGTTAGATACCAGACTTAACAATTGCTCAGAATTAGCTTTTGGTTCTAAGTTTTCATCATTTGTCGCATCAACAGCCAATAACTCTATTAAGTACGTCTGACAAAACATCGTCATCTGATGTTTTCATATTTTTTTCTATATCATTCCAAACCTCATTTGCTACCAAAAAAAAAAAAAAATAATTTAAAGAAAAACCGATAATTAAGGTAAGTGCTTGAAATAAAATTGATCCAAAAATAGGCAACAAAAATACCAATTTTTTTTACATTGAATTAGGATAGCATTTCAAAAAACTTTCAATTCTATAACAATTCCACAAATTTACCTTTCTAAATACTTCACCGCTGGTTTTTATTTTATTCGCAGCAGATAATGCATCGTTTTGATTATTTGTAGTACTTATTCGAAGTTGTTTCATAAATTTTCTGTCTGATTCTTTGGCGTTCAAATTATCAAAATGGAGTGCCGCAGTTTCGTGGCTACGCTTGAGTTTCGAAGCAGTCTACAATAAACAGTAATTAATTATCTACACGTTTACGATGTAATGCCCTATTTTTTATCGCAAATTTACGGTCACACATTACAATTTACCATAATATACCGCAATTTACCATAAAATATCGCAATTTACTGCAAAATACTGTAATTTGTCATAATTCGGATTTGCCAGGGATATGTCACATAAAGAAAATAATATATATATATATATATATATATATATATATATATATATATATATATACATATATATATTTTGGTTTACTTACTGGTTTATCATTAGATTTCACACTTTTGGATATTGAACTATTTTTTTTTATTGATTTTCTGTCAAAAGCTTGCGTATTTATTTCGTCTAAAGATAATCTTTTCGAAGGAGTATTTAATTCGTCCAATACCTGCAGTTTTTGAGCCAAAACTTTTTTTTTTCTGTTTTAAGCAAAAACAAAAAAAATAATAAAGCTTAATTTCTTTGTTACAATTTACTTACATTATTATACTTATTACTACACTTACAATGAGAAAATGTTCTAGTTTTCTTTTATCTTTTCATAAAATTTCAATACAATAGTCTTAATACATAAAAGAATCTAACGCAAAATTTTTAGACGTTGTAATTAATTAAAATGTTACCAGAAACAGTTATGACATAGGCATCATACAACTTTCATCCTTCTCTTGGGCATTTTGTTGTATCTCGCCACTCGATAGTATATACTTCTTGAAAATCGAAGTCGTCTTCTTTATAGGCTTCATAACTAAACCCACGGATCCATTCAATCGGTATGTCAGTAGTGTATGTCTTATCATAAGAACCACCACACCATCTGACTAAGACATATTTTTGATTCATACTAAAAATACGATGATATAAATAGATTAAACAAAGAAGTAAAAAAAAATATCAAGACCATTTGAATTTTATGATTAATTTATTGAAATATCAATTATTAGTTTTAAAGTTCAATGTAGTTATCTTGGATTGTCATAATAGAAGATATTTTTAATACCTCAAGTGTAGTAAATTTATTTAAAAAAAAAAAAATAACCCAAATTTTTATATGAAGTAATTTTATTTTAAAAGGTTAAGCATTTAAATACTTACGTGTTCAAAATAATAGATGCATACTTTTATTAAAGATTTTACCACATACATAAACAAATAATTTTGGTATAAATGTTTATGTCATGTACTTATATGTTGGATATTTTTTTGGGCTCCCCCTCATATGATCTCAGAAATAACGTCTTGGACGAAAAAATCTCAGCAAAAAAATATCATGAAAAAAAATCTCCGAACTAAAATATCTCATTATAAATATATATCATGCATAATCATTTTGGTACAAAAATTACTCAATTAGTTTAACTATTTAAAATTTACAATTTATTATATTATGCGTAACAATATATGAATTTTAGCAAATATAAAAATTACTTTTTAATTATTTATTATTATCACAATATTGAAAATTATGTATTACTAGCAATCTTAATCATAAACAAGAGCATATGTGATCATACAAAAATAAATGATCATATTTTGTTCAGTCACGAGTTTGATTAATTTGAATCAAGCTTCGTGCATTTCCGCTCGGTTCGGGAGTTGTCGAGCTCGCTACTGACTGAAGGTCAAAATATTGCCGGGTCACTCGCTATTTGGGCCCGGCACATACAATTTCTAACTCAAGATCGTGTCAAGACGTCCTGAGAACCCGCTACAAGCTGACCAATCACAAAATTCGTTTTATATTGGTCAGCCTATGAGAGAGCTCGCTATCAACTGATACCTGTTGGCGCGCTTTTAAGCCAATAGGAAAATTCGTTATATGCAGCAAGGCTGCCACGTCGACACCAAGCTCCTCGACGACTCAACGACGCTACCAATTCGCTTCTACAACGTGCTTCGCTACTTGCAACCTCGTGCTTGAACCGCTTCATAATCTGCCATAACCACATCAGGTTTTAATCTTGGTTCCAAAATTTTCAGCTCAGACAGCATTTTTTTATATATTTTTTGAAAGTTTTACCTGTTGTTAATACGAACACAAGAGGTAAAACTTTGCCATGGACCGATCCATGTATGCTGTACATTTGATAAAAAAGGTTTGGCACAGTTTTAAATGTACCATCAACATAAATAATCCTACTACTACGTAAGTAGTTCATATTTTATTGAGTAGTAAATATTAGTAAACGGTCACTGCGTTGAGCATGATCGATAACGATATCTTTCAGTTAAAATGGTTCACCGTTGCGGGTAACACTATAATTTTGAGGGATGATCAAGTCCTTGATAGTAGTTGGACATACTGGAGTTTCATTATTAACTGTACAAATTCTTCTAACAGTTCGGTTTAACCCTGCTTAAAAAATCCGATAGATTCTTATAGCTGTATGTATAAGGCCTTATACTTAACTATAGCACTTCTCATAGAACTCATTCATTCTTATAAAATTTCTATAGGAATGTATGAGGATCTATTGGATTCTATGAGATTTTCTAAACAGGGAAGTCACGACGATTAGATAATTCATCTGATGAGGCATTATATACGTTAGCAATAGCAGAAGCAACAACAGTAGCTGTAGGCTCTTTACTTCTTTTCGCTTTGTATCGCATTTTTGCCATCGCAGATAATATTTCTACTTTAGCAGATTCAGCAGCGTGGTTATGGTTAGTGAAAGATGTAACATTACCTAAGTATAAAATATGTAAAATAATGTGATGCACAAATTCTAAATAAAATTATATTTATTAAATAACAGACTAATTAAACTAATTATTTTTTATTTTGGTGTTTGTTCTACAAATAGAACGGCATTCGCCACCATTGTAATAAATACAACGCCATTGATGATCTTCAGGTCCCGCGCGGTAATACCGATAAATATATTTGTTATGCACTAAGTTATAACCATCTTTTTGATTTTTAATTAAATTGAGCGGCATGTTTAAAAAAATATTACAATAAAAAAATACAATTATATAATTAAAAATCTCATTCAATCATATAAAATAATGAATTATTATTAATATAACCTCTAAAAATACACTTGTTGCCTGAAAGTTAAGACTAATACTATATTATAAGAGAAGCAGTTCAGAATAACATTATAATAAACATGCTGCCATCTACAATATCATGAATATAATTATACTATTTCTCGATTTGAACAGATGAAAACATGTGATAAATTCAGTGCTGCCAGAACGTGCGATATTTTTACCCCCTCCTGAGATGAAATAGCATTGAGTGTAATGACAGGAGGGGGTAAAAATATCGCACGTTCTGGCAGCACTGGATAAATTCGATATTTGAGAATTATTAACCCGAGACATACAAGCTTAATACATTTTTGTCATGAGATTTTTTTGCGTTGAGATATTTTAAATGAGATACTTTGACTGAAATGTTTTGGGCTGAGATATAAAAAGCGGTTACCGTTTTTTTGTTTTCCACTCAAACCAATGTTTACTATTATAATTATAATCTTATGTAAAAAAAGAATTTTTCATGCAAGTATACAATATATATTTAGTATAAATTATTAAATAAAATAATAAGATGGCTAAAGACAAACATTTGATTACATATACTCAGTGACTCAGTCGAATACCCATGAATTGATGAAAGAATTACATTTATAATTTAAATCTATAATTTATTTATAAATATAGCTCAAATTAGTTGATAACATAATCATTTATAATATATAAATACAAAATATTGATTGGGTATAGTAAAGTAAAATGTTAGTTAAGTATTATTATAAAGTTTATTTTTAGTCTCACGTAGTAAAAATGACAGTTTACATAACCTAATCAAAAAACATTCATGTTCAAAAGATACTTAGTTAATAAAAAATGAATTGATCTATTATTTTGTGTTTAAAATCTCTGAAATGGATAGTTGTCTCAAATCAAAATTACAAAGTATTAATTGTTACACTAATTATCATTATCGGTGTATTAATTCAAATGGTACCCTAACGAATCCAAATAACAGTAAATTAACGTAAATTACTACATTCCACCATGAAATATCGATGCACCGTAAGTTACGGTGAATTTCCATAACTTACGATATCTTTACTATGGTTCACGGTAAATTTACCGTAATTTTCAGTGGGTTTACCGGAATTCACCGTAAAATTACAGTAGATAACGATGACCCTCGAAAAAATTCTAAGGTAAATTTATCGCACAATACGATAAATTTACAGTAAATTAAAGTACCATTAACAGAACAGGAGATGTTAACTACAATATTAAACATATGATTTCAGTAAGCGAAAAAAATACACTTTACAGATCGGAAAGCTGGAAAAAACGCATTGTAGCTCAATAGTATGATTTGGTACTTAAAAACTGCTTCATTCAAAATTGCTACTGATATTTTTACAACAAGAGTGAACATCAAAATAATACTTGGAAAACATATGAGGGTGTTCGATGGAATTGCTTGTAATAGAATTTATAACATGTTGACACTTAATAACGATATTAAATACGAGTGAGTTTATTTTACAATCTAAAACTGAGAAAAATATTAATTTTCATAATAGAATGTTATATAGACCTTAAATATCACCGGATTATAACTGGTTAATATTATTATTTGTCTCATTGCCACTACTAGCTGTTGCACCTGGAGGATCCTGCTGCTGACCAGGTTGTGTTCGATTTCCACTATTATCTGTTGAACCTTGACCACTCTGCTGTTGACCGAGATGTGTTTGATTTTCACTATTATCTGTTGAGCTTTCAACATCATGCTGCTGACCAGGTTGTGTTTGATTTTCACTATTATCTGTTGAGCTTTCAACATCATGCTGCTGACCAGGTTGTGTTCGATTTTCACTATTATCTGTTGAGCTTTCAACATCATGCTGCTGACCAGCTTGTGTTCGATTTACACTATTATCTGTTGAGCTTTCAACATCATGCTGCTGACCAGGTTGTGTTCGATTTTTACTATTATCTGTTGAGCTTTCAACATCATGCTGCTGACCAGCTTGTGTTCGATTTTTACTATTATCTGTTGAGCTTTCAACATCATGCTGCTGAACAGGTTGTGTTCGATTTACACTATTATCTGTTGAGCTTTCAACATCATGCTGCTGACCAGGTTGTGTTCGATTTTCACTATTATCTGTTGAGCTTTCAACATCATGCTGCTGACCAGCTTGTGTTCGATTTTTACTATTATCTGTTGAGCTTTCAACATCATGCTGCTGAGCAGGTTGTGTTCGATTTACACTATTATCTGTTGAGCTTTCAACATCATGCTGCTGACCAGGTTGTGTTTGATGTTCACTATTATCTGTTGAGCTTTCAACATCATGCTGCTGACCAGGTTGTGTTTGATGTTCACTATTATCTGTTGAGCTTTCAACATCATGCTGCTGACCAGCTTGTGTTCGATTTACACTATTATCTGTTGAGCTTTCAACATCATGCTGCTGACCAGGTTGTGTTCGATTTTTACTATTATCTGTTGAGCTTTCAACATCATGCTGCTGACCAGCTTGTGTTCGATTTTTACTATTATCTGTTGAGCTTTCAACATCATGCTGCTGAGCAGGTTGTGTTCGATTTACACTATTATCTGTTGAGCTTTCAACATCATGCTGCTGACCAGGTTGTGTTCGATTTTCACTATTATCTGTTGAGCTTTCAACATCATGCTGCTGACCAGCTTGTGTTCGATTTTTACTATTATCTGTTGAGCTTTCAACATCATGCTGCTGAGCAGGTTGTGTTCGATTTACACTATTATCTGTTGAGCTTTCAACATCATCCTGCTGACCAGGTTGTGTTTGATGTTCACTATTATCTGTTGAGCTTTCAACATCATGCTGCTGACCAGGTTGTGTTTGATGTTCACTATTATCTGTTGAGCTTTCAACATCATGCTGCTGACCAGGTTGTGTTCGATTTTCACTATTATCTGTTGAGCTTTCAACATCATGCTGCTGACCAGGTTGTGTTTGATGTTCACTATTATCTGTTGAGCTTTCAACATCATGCTGCTGAACAGGTTGTGTTCGATTTACACTATTATCTGTTGAGCTTTCAACATCATGCTGCTGACCAGGTTGTGTTCGATTTTCACTATTATCTGTTGAGCTTTCAACATCATGCTGCTGACCAGCTTGTGTTCGATTTTTACTATTATCTGTTGAGCTTTCAACATCATGCTGCTGAGCAGGTTGTGTTCGATTTACACTATTATCTGTTGAGCTTTCAACATCATGCTGCTGACCAGGTTGTGTTTGATGTTCACTATTATCTGTTGAGCTTTCAACATCATGCTGCTGACCAGGTTGTGTTTGATGTTCACTATTATCTGTTGAGCTTTCAACATCATGCTGCTGACCAGCTTGTGTTCGATTTATACTATTATCTGTTGAGCTTTCAACATCATGCTGCTGACCAGCTTGTGTTCGATTTTTACTATTATCTGTTGAGCTTTCAACATCATGCTGCTGAACAGGTTGTGTTCGATTTACACTATTATCTGTTGAGCTTTCAACATCATGCTGCTGACCAGGTTGTGTTCGATTTTCACTATTATCTGTTGAGCTTTCAACATCATGCTGCTGACCAGCTTGTGTTCGATTTTTACTATTATCTGTTGAGCTTTCAACATCATGCTGCTGAGCAGGTTGTGTTCGATTTACACTATTATCTGTTGAGCTTTCAACATCATGCTGCTGACCAGGTTGTGTTTGATGTTCACTATTATCTGTTGAGCTTTCAACATCATGCTGCTGACCAGGTTGTGTTTGATGTTCACTATTATCTGTTGAGCTTTCAACATCATGCTGCTGACCAGCTTGTGTTCGATTTACACTATTATCTGTTGAGCTTTCAACATCATGCTGCTGACCAGGTTGTGTTCGATTTTTACTATTATCTGTTGAGCTTTCAACATCATGCTGCTGACCAGCTTGTGTTCGATTTTTACTATTATCTGTTGAGCTTTCAACATCATGCTGCTGAGCAGGTTGTGTTCGATTTACACTATTATCTGTTGAGCTTTCAACATCATGCTGCTGACCAGGTTGTGTTCGATTTTCACTATTATCTGTTGAGCTTTCAACATCATGCTGCTGACCAGCTTGTGTTCGATTTTTACTATTATCTGTTGAGCTTTCAACATCATGCTGCTGAGCAGGTTGTGTTCGATTTACACTATTATCTGTTGAGCTTTCAACATCATCCTGCTGACCAGGTTGTGTTTGATGTTCACTATTATCTGTTGAGCTTTCAACATCATGCTGCTGACCAGGTTGTGTTTGATGTTCACTATTATCTGTTGAGCTTTCAACATCATGCTGCTGACCAGGTTGTGTTCGATTTTCACTATTATCTGTTGAGCTTTCAACATCATGCTGCTGACCAGGTTGTGTTTGATGTTCACTATTATCTGTTGAGCTTTCAACATCTCGCTGCTGACCAGGTTGTGTTCGATTTACACTATTATCTGTTGAGCTTTCAACATCATGCTGCTGACCAGGTTGTGTTCGATTTTTACTATTATCTGTTGAGCTTTGAATATCATGCTGCTGACCAGGTTGTGTTTGATGTTCACTATTATCTGTTGAGCTTTCAACATCATGCTGCTGACCAGGTTGTGTTCGATTTTTACTATTATCTGTTGAGCTTTCAACATCATGCTGCTGACCAGCTTGTGTTCGATTTTTACTATTATCTGTTGAGCTTTCAACATCATGCTGCTGAGCAGGTTGTGTTCGATTTACACTATTATCTGTTGAGCTTTCAACATCATGCTGCTGACCAGGTTGTGTTCGATTTTCACTATTATCTGTTGAGCTTTCAACATCATGCTGCTGACCAGGTTGTGTTTGATGTTCACTATTATCTGTTGAGCTTTCAACATCATGCTGCTGACCAGGTTGTGTTTGATGTTCACTATTATCTGTTGAGCTTTCAACATCATGCTGCTGACCAGGTTGTGTTTGATGTTCACTATTATCTGTTGAGCTTTCAACATCATGCTGCTGACCAGGTTGTGTTCGATTTTCACTATCATCTGTTGAGCTTTCAACATCATGCTGCTGACCAGCTTGTGTTCGATTTACACTATTATCTGTTGAGCTTTCAACATCATGCTGCTGACCAGGTTGTGTTCGATTTTTACTATTATCTGTTGAGCTTTCAACATCATGCTGCTGACCAGCTTGTGTTCGATTTTTACTATTATCTGTTGAGCTTTCAACATCATGCTGCTGAGCAGGTTGTGTTCGATTTACACTATTATCTGTTGAGCTTTCAACATCATGCTGCTGACCAGGTTGTGTTCGATTTTCACTATTATCTGTTGAGCTTTCAACATCATGCTGCTGACCAGGTTGTGTTTGATGTTCACTATTATCTGTTGAGCTTTCAACATCATGCTGCTGACCAGGTTGTGTTTGATGTTCACTATTATCTGTTGAGCTTTCAACATCATGCTGCTGACCAGGTTGTGTTTGATGTTCACTATTATCTGTTGAGCTTTCAACATCATGCTGCTGACCAGGTTGTGTTTGATTTTCACTATTATCTGTTGAGCTTTGAACACCCTGCTCATTCAACTTCAGGATTGTTGTTAATTGCGTTGTAGTTGGAATTATCGGTATCTATTAGAATTCTAGAATTATTCTTGTTCACTATATTATTTATTTTGTCATTGACTTTACTAACCTGTTGATTACAATCTTGATATCTCAGAATATTCAGATCGTCTTTTATAAATCGTAAATTATCATTGTAGGAATACTCACATGTAATAGTTTTGTGACATTTGTCATTTTCCTAGATTGGGTCATAATGTTTTTATATTTTTGGGTCATTCCATATCAATGAGTTTGCGACAGTGACCCTCTCCAATTCATTTGGTTCACTTATATGCTTTTATGTATGTAGAAGGAAGTCCTCAACTAAATTATTAGCCTTGTATCTGTACCCCTTGCGGAGCTATCATTCTTGCTTAAAAAGGATAAAACTTAGACTATACTTATGATAATCTCACGTTAAGGGGGACAATTTTTTCTTATTTTTTAACAGTCTTTCTTGAAAAATATCAAAATCAGTCACAAAAAATGTTTGAATGCTTTTTGGCCATTTTTAGACAAAAATTTGTTTTCCGTTCCATGGGACACTTTTAATTTTCTAAAAAAAAAATTTACAAAATTCTATCTTGAGCATATTGATTTATTTTTGTCCGAAATTCACGTCATTTCTCCAAATAATCTTAAAGTATTTTCTTTAAGTAATATCAGGCAAGTACTATCGTTAATATCATAGTAGATTTGACAGTAATTAATCTGAATAATGCTATGTAACGGTTGATATGTTTAAATTTTAATTTTAAAAGATACAATTAATTGCGAAGGAAATATTAAAATTATACATTTTTGAGTAAGATATTACATTTTACATTAAGACTACTTGAAAAAAAGTAATGTTATGTATATTGAGACTATTTGAAGAAAATACGTGATCATAGAAGAAAAATAAATCAGAATAACATTTTAAAAAAAATTGTTTTCCAATTTATTCTACTAGAAGTTATTTGATGCCGATTTTGGGTTATGGCTCAAAAATTTTGTTTTTTAAAATAGAATTTTGTGAATTTCTTCCAAAAAAATCAAAAGTGTCCCATGGACCAAAAAACGAATTTTCGACTAAAAATGACCGACAAAGCATAACAAAATTTCTTGTTTCTGATTTTGAATGTTTTTTCAGTAAGACCATTGAAAATAAAAAAAAGCCCCCCCCCCAATACGTGAGATTATCATAACTTTAGTAAAAGTTTTATCCTTTCTAAGCGAAAATGATAATTCCGGAAAAGGTGGAGACAAACAGTTAAAATTTTAGCTGAAGACTTCTTTCTACATGTATGAAAACATATATAGATATCAAAAAATCGAAGAGGATTACTGTAACAATGTCGTAGAATTGACATAGGTTGACCAATTCGCAATGTATTTGAAAGTTATTTACTTCGTACAGGTCAATACACAGTACATGTTTCGATATTGCCTACTCTCAAAAAAAAAAAAATCTCGCAAACGATTGGCCCTGTGGGCCAGCCCCAAAAGTTTCCGCTTTTTTCGAGATTAAAGAGCTTGAAAACATTAATACGAATACATTTTTTAAAATTCCGTTGCTTCTCTAATTTTTATGAGCTTTTCATGTTCAGAATAGTTAAGTATTGTTTTAAAATTTGAGTCCTTAGAATCGAAAATAATTCATGAATAGGCGTTTTCATACTACCTTAGAAATGTAGTGCCGTCGAGCATAATACTCGAGTTTGGAATTTACCAACCGAACGAGAGTATTATTCTTGATGTTACTAGTTCTCGACGATATTTTATATAATAAATGCTCAAAATTAAAACGTCGTTAAATGCTTAACGTCGTCGTCATGCGGTCGCAATCATTTTAATAATTGTCTTCATAGAATTCAATGTTTTTTTTTTTGGTTCAGTTTATTTATTTATAAAATATTACTTAAATGTTTATTTATTTAATTAATTATTGAAAATAAAATTGAATACTTATTAATTTCATGGAAATGAATATAATACACTAGTCCCAAAAAATAAGGGATAGAAAAAAAATTCGAAATTTTTGGGTGATTTTGAACATGCTGTAACTCGGTGACAAATGATGATAAAGTGAAAATAAAAAAAGCAAATTGTAGCCTCAAGTTTCAAATTTTCAGATCTGGACCTCAAATTTTTTTATCATGCACAGTTCCGGAGTAATCTTAAGAAAACCCACGAAAAAAAAATTTCCAAACTTTTTGCTCGTCTTTCAACAAGTCTATGGGCTTCAATAAATTCTTCTGGATAATCTGACCCTAAGACTTTTTTAGAAAATTTTATGCCCTTTAATTTGGAAGCCTCAAAAAGTCTTTACGACAATTTGGCGCCGAGTTATCATTGATCAAAGCAAAAAAGTCCATTTTGGCTTTAATAATCAATAACTCCGGACGTATTGGTCGCACAGAGAATGGAACTAGAGTTTTGAAAACTAGAAAGCATTCTCTGTAAGACAAAATTAGTGGCTTTTGATGAAAAAATTTTTTTTTGAAGTGATAATGTTTATTAAAAAACAGGTGAAAATTCGCATAATTAAGGATATTCGGAAATCTTGCTATAACTTTGGATATAACGGATAAACAAAGAATATCGTCGTTTTTTTTTCAACCTTAAAGTGTCCTGAAAAAACCCTGAGAATTTCGAACCGCTGTGATTTTTTTTGTCTTAGTGTCCCGAAGCCTTAAATTGATCGATTTTGCCAAAAATCACCGTAATTGGTAGTTTATCGGTTTTTGTTCATTTTTTCGATTTCACAATATTTTTTTCATCAATAATCTTTATTTATTTGATTAAAAAGATTGATTATCAAAAAAAATTGAAAAAAAAAATTTGAAAAAATTTTTCTTTTCTTATTAGCGTTACCCAAAGCGTACCACACGGAGGTTGCTCGGTCGAATTTACGCTTCCTACATACATATTGACTGTAAAAAAACTGAGTAATTTTTTTAAGAATAATAATTCATTGCGGGTACAACAAAAAAATAAAATTTTGAAAAAAAAAATTTAAAAAAAAAAAAAATCAAAATTTTTTTTTTCAATTCTTTTTATTATCAATCTTTGATCAAATAAATAAAGATTATTGGTGAAAAAAACATTTTTAAATCGAAAAAAATGAACAAAAACCGATAAACTACGAATTACGGTGATTTTTGGCAAAATCGATAAATTTAAAGCTTCGGGACACTAAGACAAAAAAATCACAGCGCTTTGAAATTCTCAGGGTTTTTTCAGGATACTTTAAGGTTAAAAAAAAGGACGATATCCTTTGTTCATCCGTTATATCCAAAGTTATAGCAACATTTCCGAATATCTTTAATTATGCGAAGTTTCATCTGTTTTTTAATAAACATTATCACTTGTGATGAGTGCTTAATGAAAAGTGTATGAGGCCGAGGTTAGGCATTTAACGGCGTTTATTTTGAGCATGTATTATATGAAATATTTATTTACAATTATGATAAATAAAAAAAAAATAAAGTATATTTAGGTAAAACTCAATGCAAGCGATTAAAGTAAGAATTTAAATTATTAAGGAAACGGTGTTATTAAAACTTTTTCGTCGATTGCATTAGTTAAACTGAATAATGAGTTCCATTCCATTACATGGCGGTCAAAAAAGACCATAAGGACGAAGACTTAATATGATTTTGAATACATTTAAGTACATTATACTTTGATTTACTAGGGAAAAATGATATAAAATGATGTTTTCTTAACTTTTCGAGGTCGATATCATTTGAGCTAAAAAATCAATTTTGTTTTTTCGAGTTCTAAAGCTGATTAAATATTGGAATTGATCGCCTCAGTCGTTTTTAAAGTATTTAAAAAAAACTGTTTCTTAGCATTTCTTTCTTCTACGATATCTTTCGAACGAATCGTTAAGGCGGCAATCGACGCATATTGTTGATTTCTAGAGCTGATCAAATCAATGTTGAAATCAATCGATGGAGTCATTTCTGAGACATTTTAAAGAAACTAGAAAAAAAATATTTTTTTTCGTATTTCTTTTATAACTTAGAGCTTTATTGATCGATCAGAAATTCTCAGAAAAGTTCATGCCCAACAATCTCTTTCGATTGCCGGAAGAACTGTTCTGATCGGTCAATTAGTTTAAAAGTTCTAACAGTTTACAAACACACACACACACACGCGCGCGCGCGCGCACGCACACACGCGCATAGACATCAGCCTGAAAATGGTCAGAATAGCTTCTTAGGACCTCAAAACGTCGATATCTGATGAAAACTCGGTTTTCAAAATCGGACCGAAACAATAACTTCCCGAACGTTTGAAAATTTTAAATATTCTTGAGAATTATATAAGATCCCTGTTTAGGAAATCTCATAGAATCCAATAGTTTCTCATAAATTTCGATAAAGATTTTACAAGAATAAATAAGTTCTATGAGAAGTGCTATAGTTAAGTATGAGGCTTTATATTTACATCTATAAGAATCTATCAGATTTTTTAAGCAGGGATTCCACATCCTCATTGAACTCCATGTAAATTTGATCATGGCGTACGTTATGTCCAAAATTAGATTTGTTTACTTGGCCATGATATAAATCATTGATTTATGACTCAAAAACAATAAAATAGTCGATTCCAATACCGTTTAACTCTGCCTGAGTAATGATACTTTACCATTTCAGTGCACCGAGAAAAATTAACCGCTCTTCAAAAAAAAAAGTGACTTGTATGTTTTTTTTTAAATACAACCATTTAGGAAATATTAGCAAACTTACGAAATTATGAGTATTGTTTATTTATAATTTGATTATATTTTTAGAATTTTACAAGAAAAAACCGGAAATCCCACTAAATACCAAGTTTGTTTTAAACTTCTTTTCTGTACAAACGAATTCACTGGTGTACTGATATAATGATGCTCTATTGAAGCCAAGTAAAGTATCTAGTCTGTAAACACAAACATGGATACTTATTTTTGGGTAGGTGTTGTCGGCCAGTGCTCTTGAAAACGATTGATAGATTTTTAATTGATTTGTTTATGATTCATAAAACTTTTTAAATGAATTTTTTATGAACGAAGGAGAATCAAAAGCGAATCATCGTCCATGACTATTGTTGCCGAGAATTAGAAACTTTGAATAGAGAAGTCAGAACAGCTTAGAGACAACTAAAAATGCAAAAGAAAATAAACAAACATGGCAAGAATGTAAGAACATTAAAAGAAATCTAAGGAGAATGTAGGAGAATCAAAAAAATAATTTTAAGAAATTGAGGGAACCAAAAGAAAACTAATACTTCGACTCAGGTATGAATAATAGCAATGATATTATAGCAACAAATTTGAATTTAAATTATTCAAAAACTTTATCTGTTGCGACAAAATTATAATGCTACGTAACAAATCTCTTAGGAGCATGGGGGTCTGGTCATTTGTTACGATTTGTTACATACCAGGGGGGAGGGGTCTAAAAAATCTTCAAAATGTGTTACATAATTTATGGATGTTCCCTAAAATCATGCAAATTCTCAAAAAGAAATTTTTTTAATGAATATAAGTAATTTTATATTATATCGTAAGATGGACGGTGGCAATAGAAAGGTCTTTCTAAGAGTTATAAATAATTTTTAAACTCTTTCAATAGTGAAAATCAGCATATTTATGTTATTTCAGTATTTTTAAAGTGTACAACAGTACGTATAACATTTTGTTGCAAGTAGTTTGGATGTTATCTGCCTCTCTTTGCTAGTATAGTGTCTAGCTGAAGTCCAGAGCACTGTTTGACGCCAGTGCGTACTAGTAAGAGACGTAGTCTAAGGCAAGAGTGCGTTAACATAGCCTTACTGAAGAGTCTGTTAACGTACTTAAGATGAAACTACAAACATTATGACAAATAGGCATATACCTTAAGTTTTGATGGTTGACTTAAGCGTCAATACATACACTGAGAGAACAATTTATTCGAGCCAAATAAACTTTGTTTCAGACAAATAAATCCCATATTTGAATGAACCCAATCAGTATTTATTTGAGACAAAGATATGGATCATTTGAATGCAATATTGATTTGTTTGTAGTTAACAAATCTTTATTTGAAATTTTTCTTCAACCAAGATTTGTTAACTATAAACGAATATATATTTGAATGAAATAAATGATTTTGTTCAGTCAAATAAATCTATTTATTTGGGTCAAATAAATTGTTCTCTCAGTGTAAAATGAAATGAAATATATGTCGAATAGTACAGTGTAGCACGGAACTGAAAAATAACAAGGAAAACCGCTACATCAAGCATAATTTATACACAGAAAAATAGGATTACTTGAATTAAAAAATTTACGTTCTTCCCAAATTTTTTCTTGAATCAAGCTCACATTTTGTTTTTGATTAAAACAACAAAAAAATTTCGATTCAGAAGCTTATTTCTTTACTGAATAAATAACTATCTCAATTCAAGAATAAAATTATTTAGCTTGAGAAACTTTTGTATTTATTCAGAAACATTTCAGACTTATCTCAAGTATTTTTTTTCTAGGTTTAAAGTATTTAGATTTTTGATTCCAGTATTTTTTTCTTGGCTTAAAATATTTTAGTTTTTGACTCGAGTATTTTTTTTCTTGGCTTAAAATAATTTAGTTTTCGACTCAAGTACTTTTGGTCTTGGTTTAAAAAAATTTAATTTGTGACTTAAGTATTTTTTTCTCTTGGTTTAAAGTAATTTGATTCTCGGCCCACGTATTTTTTTTCTTGATTTAAAGTGATTTGATTCTCAGCCCAAGTAATTTTTATCGAGGTTTTTCAAGAAATAATTTTTTTTGGTTAAAAAAATTTATCTTTTCTACGGGTCTTATTTAACCCTCTGGAGGGTTGAATGGTATTGTTTCAACCTTCCATAGAGAAGGAATTTTAATTTTTTTGACATATGGTGGGACTCTAACTGCCGACCCTTCGTATTGAGAACAGTAGTCATGTGCTTCAGACCACTCGGCCACCACGCGCATTTAAAAGTGGAAATTTATTCTCTTACTTAAAGCTATTCAGTACTATATGTATTCAAGACTAAGCTAAAAAAAAATTATTTTATTGACCACTAAAAGTTTCAAAGAGTTCAATATTTATAATAAAAAAAATTTTGCCTTCATTTGTAAATCATCAAGGTTTCTTAATTTAGGAATATTTTATTTTCAATTATAATAAGGAATAAATATTTATTATTAAAATTTTAATTCAGATGATGTTCTCTTAATTTTTTGATATAGTTTTAAATTCAATTAATGCAGTTTTGAAAAAAAAAAAAGTTATATAATTCTTAAAAATAATTATAACAATATTTATGAAATAATTATTATTTTTCTTTTTAAATTTCATCTCCTTAACCTTACAACGAGGACAAAATTTTCATTTCTTGTGTAGGAGTGACAAAGATAGAGATAGAGTAGTGAAAAAAGAGTGGGAGAACCTCTGCGTGAATCCAAGAGAAAACTTTTTTGGCTTAAGCCCGCAGTACTCTTGGTTCGAGATTTGTATTTTAGTTCGAGTTGTCACTGTTTATTGATTCAGAACATCGCGTTACTTTATTCAACATTATAACTTTCTTGTACTGAACATTTATATTTTTTGGTGAAAGTAATAAATATATTACAATAAGGAACAATGTTTATTAAATCAAGAAATTTAAATTATTCAACTAAATAACTCAACTGTTGAATCAATCTTTGAAAATTTATTGAGTCAAAAATATTTTTTCTTTTTTTAAGACTTAAAATCCAACGAATTTTCTTACTTCCCTCAAGAAAATCTCGATTTCCATTCTATGTCCTCAAAAGTTTCTTGGGTCAAGAAAAATTACTTTGAACCAAATAATTTTTTTTTCTGTGTACCTTTGGTATATACTCATAACTTACTAAGGCTTAAATAACACCAAATTAAGTGATTACATCTTCAATCCGCTGACAAATGCCAGAGAATGAAATTGGTCTCGCGGCAATTTGTCTATTTTCGGATTTTTGCTTGATAAGAATTATTGGAGCCGTGAAAGTACACAATTACCCCCAACTTTTCAGGATTTTTTCATTTTGATAGACACAGCAAATTTACACCAATAACTCAGCAGAAGGAAAAAAAAAGAAACAAGCTGAAGAACTCACATGATAAAAATTTTGGGGGGATCATTTTGCCTCAATGCTTTATTTTCCTTCAGTGGCCCATTTTGCCTCAATGTACTATTTAGCCCCCCCCCCCCCCAACATTTTTCAGGTTAAAAATTTTGGGGGGCCCATTTTGCCCCCATATATTTCGAGGCATCCAAAATTTTAGTGGGGCCCATATTGCTCCCTACCTCACCCTACAAATATTATGATCGGACGATTTTTAATCGCTAGCTGCTAAAGAAAATAATCGCTAGCAGCTAGCGATTATTTTTTTCAGTGTGCGTCGAATGCCACCTCAAACTTCAGTTTATTAGTTCGAAAAATATCGGCAATGATAAATTAAATCAAAATCTGGTTAACGATTAGCCTTGCGGGCCAGTCCCAAAACTTCCCGCAGTTTCCGAAAACAATGGCATACAGAAGTATTTCGAGCTCAAAGACGTCAAAAATGTATTCACAGCAGTGTTTTCGAGCTCAAGAAAATTCACTGATTCATCCTGTGAGCCGAGTGATCACGTTAATTCACTATTTGAATCAGAGATCGCTTGATTCACTGATTGAATCAGTGAAATCCAACTGATTTATTTTAAAAGAGTATGATAAAAAAAAAGTTTGAGTGAAATCACAAATTTTCGTGAGCTAGGTTCTTTAATACGAAATACATGTATCCGAAATGTATTACCTTTAGAAAATCTATTGTTTCAGTAAACATAATTTTATATAAATAACTTACTCGTTGATGAGTCGATTCAGAATCATGACAATAACATTGATCATCATTCATTGATTGTAGAGTCCCATTTAAGAACTGAACTGATCGATCCTTGTTAATTAAAAAACAGCTATCTCGTGACCTGAAATAAGCTTTAGTAAAAGAAGTAATAATGGCTATTTTAACGAATTGAATCTATTCAAAATTAAATTTTCATAAATGTAACCTAAACTATTACTTTTAGTTAGATGAGTAAATAATTGGCCGGGGTAGTTATGATATACTGTAAACAATTTGGAGTAAATTCGGAGTAAATATTGATTTTATTTCAATCCACATTTACTCCCTTTCGAAGTGAATTTCATTCCAAGATAAATAAAAAATCATCTGCTCCACATTCACTCCGGATTTAATCCGAATTTACTCCCCAACTTTTTTACAGTGTAAATGCAAAAAATTATAAGTACATCTCATGTTTCATTCAAAAGGTGTGTAATTTGATTTGTTCTTTAAGCATCAAACGTAAATTTACTTTACTTGTTAGCATATAAACTATCAATCATAATAGTTAAAGTCACATATTTTCAATTTAGAATCCGAGCCAAGATTAAAATCGTACAACTTAGTTACACTTAGAACGAAATAGTAAAATTATTTCAAAAGCATTTTGTTATTACTGAAAATTATTTGAATGCCAAAAGACATAATATACAAATTCACAGCCCCTATACATAAATGTACAGGGCATTAAGGGAATTACTAAGTGGACTATCCGACATGTATCTATCCGACAAGAGGTAATATATGTGATTTGTATACTATAAAGTTTGTATACAAGTGCTGAAAATGGATTAAAGCATAGCTTATTGGATAATAACTATTTTCTGTTTTTAGCATCATTAAATTGCGAATAAATTATTATTGTAAAACCTAAATTTTGAGTTGAATAGCTATATATATATGTATTACAATAATATATTGATTAAAGAAAAAAATTCGAACCAATCAAAAGAAGGTCGTTTGAAGATTGTCAAATTTTCAACAATACGATGACCACATTCTTTAGAATAATTTCTAGAGGTTGATTTTTCTTCATATCCTTGGCTAACCATGCTAGAAATTAATTTAACATCACTTTAGTATCTAGTGATTACTCAACTTCATTAATTAATAAATTAGTAACAATCAAACTTGCTCACAGATTATTTATAGCTCTTGCAGTACTAGGAAACGATTTATAATAAGCATCATCAAAAATAATAGTTACTGGATGTTTACAATTACAATTATTGAGTTTTGCATTATAAATACCTTCTTTAGGATAAATTGATAAACCTAAAATATGATAATTTACTTATTATAATATTTACATCATAGTTTAATAAAAAAAATTTAGTTAATAAACAATACATTTGGCATCAGAATTATTCTGTCCAGTTGTTAATTTATGACTGCAAAATAAAAATATTTTCGTTACTTTATGTAATTAATACATTTCTTTACTTCTAAATCACGTTTTTAAAAAATATTATAATAGTACTTTGTTAAATAAATTAAATAATCATAAGAGTTATGCATAAATTTAGTTTCTTCTGAACTAAAATATTGTGACATATTGTTTAGAGTCTCAAGTGGATGTATCTTAGATTTCGTCTTATCCAATTGAATAAATGGTAATGTATTCTCATCCTGCAATTAATTATAGATTATATGAGAAACAAAATAATCCAAAAAATATACATAACTCCATAATTGATACCAACCATTTCAAATATTATTCCAACTGGACTAAATATGAATGCTGGATCTCGACTTTCATAAAACATCATTTCTACAGAGCTTATATGACTTAATACATACGAAGCAGCTGCCATAGATTTAGAAGTATTATGCAGGCTTAAAAAAATTTGCGTAAGTACAATGTGTATAGAAGTATAGAAGCTTACATTTTAATGATAAATCCCTGGCAGACCCGAATTACGATAAATCACGGTATCTACCGTAATTTATGGTATACAGAAAAATTATGGTATTTTACGGTAATTACTGAAATTTACGGTATTCGGAATAATCACAGTATTTTACGGTAAAATATCGTCATTTCTGGTAAAAATACAGTATTTAACGGTAAAATACAGTATATTTTACGGTAGCCCTACGATATTGTACATTATAAGTACGGTATTTCACAGCAGAAGTACGGTATTTTTACCATGCATTTGCAGGAAAAGAGTGGTAATTTCCCTAAAATTGTGGCAAGACTGCTGAGCTTCACAGTAAAGTGAAGTATTACACTGTTAAAACTGTATACATAAAAAACATACGATGCATGCTTACTGTAAAAATGCTGCTCTAAGAGAAAAATTTATTTGAGCCAAATTAAAAGATTTATTTGATTGAAAGAAAAATTTAATTGAATAAAATCGCGTTACTAAAAACAAAAGGGCGTATCTCAAAATATACGCCCTTTTGGTTTTAAGAAATAATTTTTTTAAAGTCATAAGGGCATATCCTGTTTTTTCGATTTATTATTAATTATAAGTCAGAGTAAGAAATAAATTGCCAGGTTAATGAAAATTATCACTCCACAATTTAATTTATAAAATTTATATTATTCATTTAAGTGAAAATATGAAGAAAAAATTAATTCATCAGGGCATTTGTAATTAAAACCAAAAGGGCGTATAATAAAAAAAATTTTCTTATACGCCCTTTTGGTTTTTGTAACACGAAATGCTTTCGTCAAATTGACTGAACAAAATCATTTATTTCATTTAAATATATATTTGTTTATAGTTAGCACATCTTTGTTGAAAAAAAATTACACTACGGCTGATGACCCTACAATCACTACCATCGAAATACAGATTTGTTAATTATTAACAAATCTTTATTTCATTCAAATAAACCGTATCTTTGTCTTAGAACAATAAATTTATTTATTTAAATAAATGTTGATAGGGTTCATTAAAATATAGGATTTATTTGGCTGAAATAAATTTTATTTGGTTCAAAAATTATTCTCTCAATGCGCAAGTTATACGGTAACTTTTCGTGTTTTTACAGTAAATTTCGGCCAAATACGGTAAATTACCTTGATTCGGATCCGTTCGAGGATTAAAAAAAAACTACTTTTATGAGTTATGGGAGTGTAAATTTTATACTTACAGAAATCGACTCAATTTAGCACTAAGATCATAAGAAACAATTATAAATAACTCTGGATACAAAGTTTTATTGGTGCTGTTATTAAGGTGTGGTATCTGTATATAATCTAAACATAATATTGTTAAATTTTATCGGAATTATTAATTGTAAAATAATTATATGCATGTTTTTTAATGTCGTTCATAATTTCATTATAAGCATATTGCAATTAAATTAAATTTACTCACTTGATTCTGAATCTCTCAGGAGGCTGTTTGTGATATTTCTTGTTTCTTTGAAAATTGTGTTACTACTTGATTTTTTACGCTTGGTTATAAAAGTTCCATTCACGTGATGAATTTGATTCAATGATTCTATCGGTAAACCAGAAATTATATATTCAATTCCAATAATTCCATGCTACAGAACGTATTGACTCATTATATAATGTAACTAACGAATTTTTTATCTCATGTTAAAAAAATTAATTGAACTTTACCAATAATCCAGTATTATGAAAATACGTAACTGCGGACAGTTTTGCTTGATTTTGGTATAATGTGAAATTCTTAAGTTCATTCATTTCCTAAAGCAATCAATATTAAGATTAGTATTATTTCTGAAGACTGATATGTAAAAGAAAATATAAAACGAATTAAATAGTAAAAAATTTTATTTCATTCTATTTGATTACATACATTTTGTTGTTTCTCGTAGAGAACTTTAGATGAATTTTCATGATTTATACTTGCAGTCCATATTTGTAAATTATTGTTTTCGACTGTTCTTTTAGAATGTAAAATTGTGGAAATCACTGTATCTTTGTCTTTAAATTTAATTTCTATTTCAGAAAAAATGACTTCACGGATGTGGCTTTCTATACAATCAAGAAATTAGTATTATATTAGTATTAGTAAGGGTTTTATTCGGGTTTTGTAAGCTGGTATAAAAAAATTATTTGATCCACTCTAATGTAAGTAATGAAATATCCAATGAACTGAAAAATTCGTGATCGTAATTTGTCAAAATATACGAAATAAGAATATCTGTAACTGTACAACAAAATGGGGTTCTATAATATAATAACGATAAAGCTGTATTAGTCAATCGTAACAGGACTGTACCGTGGTCCCAAGCTTGATTAATTTGGTTAATTAATTCTAGTCAACCGAGTAAAATATGCTTGGCTCATTGCATATTATGAAAATATATCAAAAATTCACTATACCATTCCAAATTTTTTCAGGTAACTCCCTTGCAGGAGCTGCCAGAGTTGAACGACGGAGCCCTACTTGGCCCAGCACTGACTCTAGTTTGGCACACCTATATTGGCCCATGCTTGGTTCAAGATTCGGTACTCAGTCCTGGCCGTTACAATGATTACCCAGGCTTGGGCCAAGGCTGGGTAACCTAGTCTTGGTCATTCAATGGTAACCCAGGCTTGGGCCAAGGTAGGATTACCCGAGTTTGGCTATATTTATGGTTTAATAAATAGGTCATATAAATGTATCAGTTCAACATTAGTAGGTTTGTCAAGTAGCTACTGTTTGGACTCATCAATCAGAAGGATGACAGTTCGTGCCCAGAGCCGAGCAGAATTTTCACCGATTTTTTTTTTCACATCATTTACCTCACTTAGATAGTTTAAACGTTATTGATCATAAATTCTATGAGGTTAATAATAATAAATTTTTTTTTTAATTAAATTTATCCGTTTTCTCGATGTATGGGCCGTCTTCTTACACCAATATAATTTTATTTTAACACCGGGCGGAGTTAAAATGAGTTCATTTCTAACAACGCTCTTTTTACAATGTAGGAATTAAACCTATATTGATAGGTGTTTTATTTTATAATATTAGAGAAAAGTTTGTATTTTACTTACTTAACTTCTCTGGAGATTGATGTAAAGCTTTGGAATAAACACTGATAATATCAGAAGTAAAAAATAACATAGTTATACAATGAACCCAAAACTTATTATTTTTATGTATGTCAACCATCGTTTTATTAGAATAATCGATAGTGTTACAAGTAAAACTTGATGAAAATTTGTAAAGTGAAGTTATAAAATAGCCAGCTTATATACCTTATTATACAATTTTTACAAAAATGCGGAAATATTATCAAAGTTTTTATACACAGTCACGTTTAAAAATTCTTGAAAATAACCGTCATCCTTTCAAATATCTACACGTGTCACAAATATATCACAAAGCGATAATTTTATCTATTTACGCAAACTATAACCAATCAAATTTTTACTAGTTATAAAAAAAAAAATATTTGTTATTAATAAGATGAAAAATTATTGTTATTCAATATTATTTTAAATTTATACAATTTTTTCTGATTTATCTATAAATAAATATTTCATACATTTTTAACTTCCCACTAAGAAAGTTGAAAATTTTCAAAAAAAATAAATTATTGGTTTCGGTCCGATTTTCGAAAATCAAATTTCTATCAAATCTGGACGTTTTGGGGTTCTAGGAAGCTATTCTGACTAATTTCAAGATGATGTCCAAGTGTATGTATGTGTGTATGTATACGTACGTATGTTTGTAACTATTCTGTAACTTTTGAATGGATGAACCGATTTGGCTTTTTGAAGTCGCGTTTGAAGCGACTCATTAATTCCAACAGTTTGTAAGAAATTGAGCATAATCGGTAAAACATGTTCGGAGATATTTTAAAAATAAGATTTATTCAAAAATTCTTTTGCGGGTGACTTGTAATGAATTCGATGAATTTATTTCAAAATCTAATCAGCTCTGAAACTATAAGCCGCGTCGAATGCTTCCTTAACCATCAAAATTAATTCATTAGTTCAAGAAAAACCTTTGTCAAAAGAATCACTAAGAAGTTTTTTTTTTTGTAATAAAATTCAAATTGTTGACCTAATTGATATATTACCTTAGATTAGAAGATACCTTAGATAAGTACCTTAGATAACTGCCATCGAGCATAATACTCGAGTTCGGAGCTTGGGAACACAAGCAAAGCGAGTTTTTTTACTTTCAATTTTTACTTTCAATCACTTTTTAATAAAATAAGAGTTCAAGTTATAAATTTAAGGTAACACAAATTTATTAGTTAATGACGATCTACAATCGTTAGCCCATCAATTTAATGCGCATGTGTAATCTAGAGAATTTTTTTTTTTTTGCTAGTGATGCAGCTTTAGGTAAAGGTGAGTTTACCCCGGTAACCAATCTTGAACATTTTGATAACTTGAATTATAGAATAGGGATATATCACGCCTATTTTTCTCGAATTTTGCGGTAGAAGGGATGCACAAATCCTTTAAGAAAGTTTAAACACTGCATTTGACCAATCAAAAGTGATGAGTGTTTAATAAAAAAGTTTATGAGGCTGAGGTTAGGTATTTAACGGTGTTTATTTTGAACATGTATTATATAAAGTTTTTTTTTTTAACGTAAGCAGTTAAAATACTGCGTCGAATGTCACCTCGAACGTCATAGTCAGATAGAAAGTGAAAATTATATACTCATACATATACATACATAAACATACACTCATATATATTCAGATAAAATCATTTTTTTTCGGGAATAGAAACCGTTCTCATAACATTATGGGAATCCTTCGCAGATCCGATTACACTGAATCCTCTGAAATCCCACCGTGTGAAAAAAAAAAATGTGAAAAAATTCTATACAACATACACTTAAATTACACCGTACTCCTTTGGGTTATACGATTTTTACCTGCTATTCCCACCGAAGTTTCAATAGAAGAAGGAGTATTCAAAAATTGCACTTATTTTACACCACAGCTGATTCAGTGGAAAAATTAATTTTACGCTAAAGTTACATCGTATTACACGATTTTCACCCGCTATTCCCTTGAAGCTTTGATGAAAGAAAAAGTATACAAAAACTACACTTTCTTTACGTGACGATTGTTTCAGAGGAAATTTAAATTGAAGGATCAAACGTTTGATCCCAATTACTCGAGTGTCTCGCACGAGAGATTACGTAGGTAGTCCCACTACTTTCATGCTACTTACGATACATTTACAGACTTTTTTACTTCCCGCTAAGAAAATCGACTATTTTCGAAAAATTCAGGAAGTTATTGTTTTCACCCCGATTTGCGAAAATCAAAATTTTATGAGATATCGACGTTTTGAGGTCCTAGGAAGCTATTCTGACTATTTTCAGAATGATGTCCGAGTGTCTGTATGTATGTGTGTATGTATGCGGGTATGTATGTATGTAAACTCTTTATAACTTTTTAACTAATGAACCGGTTTAGATGGTTAAGGCGGCAATCGAAAGAGTTTGTTGGCCATAAACTTTTCTAAAAATTTTAGATCATTTGATCAAGTAGATTCGAAAATATTGGCGAATTACAAAACAAAAAAATTTTTTATTTTTAGTTTTCTATTGATTTCTCGGAAACGACTTATAAATATGACTTCAAAATCTAATCAGCTTTAGAACTCAATAAAACACGACGACTGCCATCTTAGCCATCTTAATCGGATAATTCGTTCGAGAGTAGTCGCGGGAAAAATAATGGTACAAAAACGGTTTTTTGCGAATATCTTTGAAACAACTGAACGTAACAATTTCGAAATCAGATCAGCTTTAGAATTTATTAAAACGCGCCGATTGCCACCTCAACTATCAAAATCGAGTCATTTGTCTAAGAGATATCGCGGATAAAAGAAATGGTAAAAAACAGTTATTTGCGAATGTCTTTGAAACAACTCAACCAAACAATTCCAAAATCTGATCAGCTCTGAACTCAATAAAATACATCGATTGCCGACTTAACCATTAAAATCAGTTAATTCGTTCGTGAGATATCGTAAGAGAAAGAAATTCTAAAAAACGAGTTTTGTCGTAAACAATGGCATTCAAAAGTATTTTCAAGCTCGAAGAGCTCGAAAATATATTCACAACAATGTTTTTGAGCTCGAGGAGCTTGACAACAGTGGGAAGTTTCGGGGCTGGCTCGCAAGGTCAACCGATAGACAGATTTTTTTTTAAATCTCATCTGATCTGACTATCGCGACGCTGTTCTGTTGTTATTTCTTTATTCACTTACAGCAATTTTAAATTTTGTACTTCGGGTTGGCATTAAAAAATTATTTTTATAGGGAGGGGATATCTCGTGCGAGACACTCGACTAATTGGGATGGGCCGAAGGCGGGATAGTTTGATCCTTCAATTATCTAGCGTTGTATTCTGACGTTGCTGTAAAAATTTAAAAATTTATAAAAATAATATTATTTATTAGCCATAGTAATAAACTAATGTAAATATAATTATAGCTTAAAGAAAAAAAACCTCTTTATAATGATAATTTTTAACAGTATAGAAAAAAGGAAAGATTAGCCATACAGTAGATTAACAGGTAGTTAAAACCGTTGATGCAAATTTATCAACTTTCAACCGAATCGGTTATTAATAAAATTTCGCAAATGTTTGAGAACGCTCGTACCATCCAGCCACTATCTTGATCTCTTTCCATTGTCACCATAATTTCAACGTCCCCTTGTACTAAAGAGTGGATTCCTCTAATGAAGCTATCAGGATCTGGATAACTTCCTTTGGTGTCCTTTGGTAAGCTTTGATGCTAGAGGATATTAACGCAACCTACAAGGAGATATAAGTAAATTAGGGCCTGCATCTAACCAAATCCATTCATTATCTGCCAATCTTTGAAAAGCTGGAAACCAATTTTGAGTTGGCCAGTACGGTATTACCAAAACATCCTCAGCTTTATCTTCCCTAACTTTTTTGATAACTTTTGCCACCATCAAAAAAGGAGGGAAAGCATAGAAAAACCAATCACTCCAGGAAATAGTAAAAGCATCGAAAGCCGATGCATTAGGATCTCTTTTCCACGAACAATAGATCGGATATTTCGTATTGGTCCTAGACGCGAATAAATCAATCTCCAAACTACCAAAATTCCTTGCTATTATGTTGAAAGCATAATCCGCAAGTTCCCACTTTGCATCAAAATTATCAATTCTAGAAGACCAATCCGCCTCAACATTGTCTTCTGAAGATATATATAATGCGTGTACCCATAATTGACGTTCCTCACACCAATTCCAAAATTCTTGAGCCAGTTCATGTAAGCCAGTGTATCTAACACTGCTCATACGATTGATGTAAGCCATCGTAGTTATGTTATCAACTCTAAGTAAAATCTCCGAATCACGAAATCTGACGCAAAACATTTCAAAACCAATAAAGCAGCTTTTAATTCCAAATGATTAATATTTAAGGTTCTTTCCTCCTGATTCCATAAGCCATTTGCTCTTTCACTATCACAAAAAGCACCCTATCCTGTCAGCAAAGCATACGAAAAAACTATCCGATCATAAATATTTTTCCTAATCTCTCTGTATGGATTTAAAAGAGCTTTCTTCTACTAATTCCAATCCTTTTGAATTGAACTTGGTTATTTCTTAACCGCATCATAAGCGCTCCCAGTGTAATTCAAGGCTTTTATCTCTGCCCGCTCAAATAAAAGACAGTGTAACAAGCTATATTCTACTGCTGGGCGACAGGCTACTAAAGAGCCCAACAATTTTGCGAAATCACGAATCTTGACCGCTTTTTTACGCTGAAAAATATCAATTTGTTGTAACAGGGCCTTCCTCTTTTCTTCTGGTAGCTCCACCATCATTGAATGAGAATCTAAAATAAAACCTGAATATCTACACTGCCAATCAGGACTCAACTTTGATTTATCCCTGTTAACAATAAAGCCCAGACGCTCAAGAAGTCCAACGGTTGATCTAAGATATTTATTACATTTCTTAAAGGATCTTCTTAAACAAAAAAAATCATCAAGATAATACCACTGAAGAAAAACCTCTTAAACGAAAAAAGTCAACTACTGGCTTCATGAGCTTAGTAAAAACATGCGGACTTGAACTTAGGCTGGTTGCTTTGATCGGTTCTTGAAAGTGGGCGGTTTCCTTGGAGGAAGATTCTTGTAGCTCATATGAGAAACCGCCTTCTGCTGACTCGACGAGCTTCTGAAGTTTAAAGATGACTGTGTTAAAAAATTTTTCTTGGGTACAGATAGCTTCATTTCGTCACCTACTTTCCCCATAGCGTTAACTTCTTTGACTTTTCCCACCAACTTATCATCAAACAGATATGTATCAGTTACACGCTTTTCCAGCATAGAGTCCCATTGTTTCGAAAGGGCAGGAAGAATACAGGCTTTACGCGCAATGGTCTGCGGACGATGTATTACAATGAGCAATTTAGATGCAACCCAGACATTATCCAACGTCTTCACATCTTCCGGAATCTTGGAAGTTGCAAGAGACTCAATAACCGAAGAAAGAGCTGATAACGATGAACCCTTAAGCTTTTGTCCAGTCAAAATAATCATCCCTCTTGACCGCAGACTCCTTCAGGCTTCCAATCACTTCACCATTGAGAATAGGAGGCTCCAAACAAAACTTTCCTGTTCTAGGGTATTTTTTCAACAGCGACTCCTTATCCTCCTTTCTAAGACGTCTGTCATGTATTTTTTCCAGCGGTTCGCTCAGCACCCATAATCTGAAGAACACTCTCCTCAAGGGTCCACGGAATATCCCCAGAATCATTTGCCTTAGTTTCTGTCTGATTAGTTTTCACTTTAGCTGCAAAAGCAGCATTAACAGGAATATCCTGAGGTAAATCAGGTATAATAACAGGATCTTTCGCATTTTTTCCTGACTCCTCTGTTGAAGGATTCCCCAGGGATGTTGGATTAGTGATAACAGGAGAATCATCAACCTTGTCTGTGTTTCTCTAGACGAGCCTGCACATCTTGACTTTTCGTCAAAGAATCTTGATTAACCGTGTAAAATGAGCGAATAAACTAATTGGACCTGGTTTAGGCGAGGTGAATTAAACAATTAATAATTACACAGATTTTATCACAAAATAAATTATAGATTTATTTACACTTAAAAATTATGAGAACTTATAGTCAAGCGAATGCGACTAGAAATTAATACGCGATAGCGAATGCAAACTCACAGTTATTTTATTCACGTATAAATTGACACGTAGTCAGTAGCGGTAAAGTCAGCAATAATTAATTAACAATTAATTATTAGCGAAAGAATAATTTATTTATTCTCAATAAATAGCAGCCTTGATATACTGTCTAAATATTGAGGATAATTTAGCGTAGCGATTTAGTTATAATTTCACACAAGTTAATTACTGAAGAGGTTCAAGCACGAGGTTGCAAGTAGCAAAGACACGTTGTAGAATGAATATTGGTAGCGTCGTTGAGTTGTCGAGAAGCTTGGTGTCAACGTGGCAACCTTGCTGCATATAACGAATTTTCCTATTGGCTTAAAAGCGCGCCAACAGGTATCAGTTGATAGCGAGCTCTCTCATAGGCTGACCAATATAAAACGTATTCTGTGATTGGTCAGCTTGTAGCGGGTTCTCAGGACGTCTTGACACGATCCTGAGTTAGACATTGTATGTGCCGGGCCCAAATAGCGAGTGACGCGGCACTATTCTGACCTTCAGTCAGTAGCGAGCTCGGCAACTCCCGAACCGAGCGGAAATGCACGAAGCTTGATTCAAATTAATCAAGCTCGTGACTGAACAAACCGGAAGAGTCAAAGAATCATCTATGAAATAAATAAAATTCATGATCTTAAGAATAAAAAATTATTTGAATCTATATTTTCTTTATTTCTTTCTTTTTTCTCATGTTATTTTCTTTCTTTTTTTTTAATATCTATAAATATACATATATATATATATGTCGAATGGTCAGCAGGTAGTTAAGAGGTACTCTTAGTACCGTCATTATTAACACCATTATTTGTAGACATTTTTATTTAATTAACAAGATATCAGATAAACAACAAAGTAACTATCGTCACACACAAAATCACTCTCGAGAAGATTTCACGATTGATTAGAGTATTACAAATAATTCAAGTATTACAATATGGTATAAACTAAGATTGAAGTTACACAATGTTAAATATTCACTATAGGCTAAATATTACAATAACTACACTCAAATAACTATATGGATTATAATACACAAGTAATACAACAGTAATACAACTCAATCGTAGAGTTAACAAAATATACGCGACAGTACAATTAGACTTGAGAACGAATACACGGTTAGCAGGATACGAGATGCTCTCGACTCAAGCTCAAACAGAAGTGTCCTCTAATTGCACTCTGAACTCTTACTCTTCAAAAAACTACTGTCTTTACCTGAAAGACCCAAAACGAATTCCGTTCTTCTATATTGTACTATTGTACTATTCTCTGACCGTGGCTACGTTTGGTGAGCAGATGCCACTCCAAGTCTAAACCTACCGCCATAAAAGTATTTTACAACAAGCTTAAAAAATTTCCCAATCCGATTAAGTTATAAAATATTATTGTTAAATTTTATTGCTTAAATAAAATATAAACTAAAATGTAGTTGGGACTTTCCAAAGTCTCTGGGAAAACCCAGCTATACTTTTATCTCCGACGTATATATATATATATATATATATATATATTGTAACGGGTTTTTCACCACCGGGGATCTACCGGAGTGAAGTCCGAATACACTTACTATTTGGTCACCTTGTTCAAGAATTTAAATGTTGGGCGCCAGTCGAGTTCATACTCACCAATAAACAAATATCAAAAATTTCGGCTCAGGGTGGCGGATCGGGGAAAGGTCAGGCACTTAAAATTACGATAAATGATTGATCAGAATTAACACAAAAATCAGTCGTATATTACATAAACAAAATAATTGATCGGTTTCACACAAATTGTCGGTTACAACAAAATAATAAATGCCGTTGTCGGCGTGACTCGATATAAACAAAATTATAAATAAAAAAAAAAAAAATCGTAATTGATCGAAAAAAAGTTAGTTCATTACTCAAAAAAAAAAAAAAAAAACAGCCGTTTGACGAAATTAAAATACACTTATTTTATTTCACAAAGACTCACGACGTAGTTCTTAACGAAATACTCGACCGGTGACGTCAAAGTATTTTACATGGCAAGACTCGGCTGCCGCAACGAATGAGGAAGAGATAATCCGTGATTCTCAGAATTGCTCGATTGAAATAAAATATAAAATTTGGAAAATCTAAAAGCGCACGACTCATAATGCTCATTTATTATGAAATAATAAAATAATAATAAAAAAATGGCGGGAAGCACGAATAAATTTAAAATTTGTTTTTTTTTTTTTAATTATATTAGTAATTTTTTATAATTATAAAAGAATTTTCTTAAAATATCTCGATTAATAACAAAAAAATATATATATGTATATAAATAAAAACAAATAAAAAAAAAGAATTGAATTGAAAAAATTCATCCTTATCAATTAGCAATAACACAAAAAAAACAGCTGTACTAGGACGGTAATATGCAAGCGCCCCTGGTGGAATAAATGTACGTATAATGTATAGATATATCACCATCCATGTTAATTTTACATAGATATATATATGTATAGTTATACAGCCTTTTTATTCTTTTATTAATTGTAATTAAACGACACTGAATTACCTAGCCATTTTCAATAGGGGATCTACAATTCTTTCAAAGAATTTTTTTAAAAAAAATTTGTTTCAATTACTGGATTTTTCGCAAGTTATCGTGTCTACGAGTTTCATACTTGACGGACAGGAAATTTTTTAAAACTATTTTGATATTTTTTCGGTTTTTATTGAACTAAATAAATTTTTGAAAAGTATGGGATTAATCTCCATTAAATTATCTTCAAAATGGTATGCAATTTATCTTAATTCCGTAAATCAACAAAGGTATAATAATTCAAATAGTTGTCAAAGTGAGACGAAAAAAATTTTTCGATCGTAAAGCACTCTCTGATGCTTCGCATCATGAGTCGTGCAATATAAAATAATATTTTATTTCGGTAACGCGCAATTTCACAATCATACAGTTATCACGGGTAATTAATTATTTAATTAATAATTATTACACGACCACGGTTCACTCGTTCACTACAAATCGGTTGCACACTTTGTTCAGGTTTCACGCCGAGGCTTCGGCTTGTTCACAGTCGTCGGGCTATTGTTCACTCGGAATTTATTTGTCGGTCACTTTATTTAATCGTTGATCAATAATCGAATTGTTCAAAAATCAGAATCGAAATTGGTCGTTTGGTCGGAGTCGAATTGTTCAAAGTACAAAAACGCGGCCGTTTCAGTACAACGTCTATCTCGGATCTCTCGTCTCAATCGATGCAGTGGATCGATTGCTCGGTCGAAGTCAGAATCGTGATCATAGATGTCACCAAAAATTGCTCGACGGGTAATTATTTATTATATTCAAATAATTTAAAACCATGAGTCGATGTTGAATTTTTTATCACGTTACAATCCCTGATAGCCAAATTGGCGAGAAACTTGCAGTCGCAACTGGACACCAAGTTGACCGCCAACAGTTGGTACCTCCAATAGTTGATGGACATTTTCTGAAAAAGTTGGTGGCAAAAGTTGTAAATCCAAAAAGTTGACGGTCACTTTCTGAGAAAGTTGGTGGCAAAAGTTGCTTGCAAAAGTTGGCAATCATAAGTTGACGGTAAGTTTCTTTTCAATTTCCTCAGAAACTTGCATTCCAGTTGCGGCTCCATACTGGCGCCAACTTTCTGAGAAAGTTGGCGGTAACTTGTAGCCAAAAGTTACAAAAGCTGAAGTTGTCGAAAACTTGTCGTCAAGTTGGTCGGAAACTAATGAATGACCAAGTTTTTCACGATCAACTCGTGTTATCAGGGAATATGTATGGATAACGTGGTTAAATTACGACGCATGCGCACTATATTCGTCCATTCTACTCAACTCCTCTCAACTCCCCCCACTCTTTAAAATATATAAAGCTTGCTACGCAAGCAATTCTCTTGCCCACCCATTCTAAACTTTCACTCAATGTTTCTTCTCTCGCGCTACCTCTCCTGTTCCGCCTCAAAACGTTCAGTTTTAGCCTCCGTAAAAAAGTTTCACTTCAAAAAAATATCCTCCAAGTTTCAGATTTCTATCTCAATTTTAACACGTGCCACACAGCGATGTAAGTTTCCCGTTTGAATAACATGGGGTTTTTGGCATTGAACGATTAATTTTTTATGCCGGCTAAAATAATTGTTCAAAAAATTTGAAGCTCTGTAGACTTTATCCTTATAGTAGCAGCTACTCCTTAGAATTTTTACAAATTTTTAGCTACTATAATTTTGGAGGTACAGCAAAATGAAAAAAAAAGACAAAAAAAAAAATTTTATTTTTATCTTATATTTTTTTAAAATAACAACAAATCACTTTGCATCCTTATCAGGAGTTCTTACGTGTTTTTCATTCTCACACCTGAGTGGATAAACAGCATATTTGTGTTGCACTAATACAGTCATTAGGAGAAATGAGGCAGTATTGCATCGATGTGCAGTAGAGTAGTCCTCAAACCAATGATTTTTTTAACAGGTGTGGTGAGTAGTTCATGTTCAAAAATACAATTGTCTTTAGAGTGTAAAATATAAAGCTATGACAGAGGGATTAACCTTGCCAAGTCTGGTCGCACCTAGTATTATGGTCGAATAATAGGGTACCACTGGAAGATGGACTCGGCCTTCCAGAACCAGATGTTAGTGAATTTTATTTTTTTAATTTAATTACTCAGGGTCGGTTGTAATATTTTGTGAGAGAGGAGAGGAATAATGAAGTGGGCTGAAATAATGTATGGATAAAAGTTTTAGTTTAATTTTTTATTTAATCAAGCACCTTGCTTTAATTTGTATTTTACCTTTATGACAATTATCATTTTACTTATAACAACTAATATTCTTATGACACACTAAAATCCTTATGACAAACTAATGCATCCCCTGGACGTTTCTTATGACAAACTAAATTTTATATCGTCTCCCGGACGTTATACACCCACACCTACACTAATATCGTCCCCTGAACGTTAAATCTTTATAAATTGTCCACTGGGCATTAACCTTAATAATCAATTAACAAATCGTCCCCTGGATGTTAACCAACAATTCATTATAAAACAATCCCATGGATGTATACTTATTTTAAACTAATATGCCCACTGGACTTATTACTTACTTAAAATTACATGATTCTACTTTACTCGATTTTATTCCATGACATCACTTTCTTTTATCCAAATACTAGAACTCGATTTTTCTAGTATACAAATTTCAATAATAATAAATTTTTCACAGTAACCAATTCTTATTAAAATTTCACTAATCTTATTTAATTCACTTATTTTTATTAATTAATTAATTTTTGTTGATTTATTGGAATTGTTAATTAATTAATCTTTCTACTGATAATTCTCTTTCACATATGCATCCGAAATTCATATACTCAATTTTACTCATCTTTTACTGATAATTTTCATTAACACTCAACAACAAATTTATCGTAACTATCTAGCGTCTTTGAAACTCTGATTTTTCGATTCAAAAATTTTATTTATAATTATGTTAAAATAAATTTATTATCACAGAGCGACTAGAATTACGTTAGAAATTGACTAGATTATTCGGCCAGTGAGTTGGCGTCACGTGGCCTGAGTTTAAGATTTCGCGACACGGAAAATTTTGTCTAAAGCGGCCGACAGGCCTGGAATAACTTTATAAATTAATATTAAATTTAATTTAAATTACTTACCGGACGATTTACGCGAAAATTTATTTTATTCCGGCCGAGAGGCCTCAAATAGAATAAATTTAGAGTACATACAAAATGGCGGATATTCGTGGCAAGAGACTCGATGGAACGTTCGAGAACATGAGACACACGGTTGACACGGCCGACGGGCCTAAGTTTTCAATTAATTATTACGAGACCAACGGAAAGATATTACGTAAACTTTTATGATTGATTCGGCCCTCTAATAATTAAATTAGAGGCGTTAATTAATTATAAATTTTACCTTTAGTTAACTCAGCAACAATTGAATGATTGTAGCCGATGTCCGGGCCGTTCTGATTCTCTCAAGGTTACTCCGTTTTCCTTTAGCTTCACCGCTCGTAATATCAAATCGTCCTCTCTCGCGCTCCACAATGAATTTTAATAATTGATAACCTGGATTATTTAGTGCGTCCTGCCGCTGTTATCGTCTGAACAACTCTGCCTGATTTCACTTTCCGCAGTCCGTTATATCATGTGTCACTTTGGTTCACTTCCTCGGAAACCTATTCCCACTTTTCTTAACTAAGAGAAATGACGAATGTTCAGGTCTTAGTGATCTATGCGACGCTCGATGACTAGTCGCATCACTAATCCGCAACTTACGAGTTCATCGACCGGTTATCGACAGTAAATAAATTCGAGATTTAAATATTTAAATTCTCCCGGTTTATTAATTCACCCTGTTACAAAGCAAAAAACGATAAAGAAAAGCAATAAGTAGGAAATTAGAATATAGATATTGAGCAGGTAGAGTGTGGTACGAGCGGCTCAGGCTGGAGATCTCAATGAAGTTAAGTGAAGTTCTCAGCAGAGAGGCAAGAATTTTGGCTCTAAGTTTCAGGCATTCAATCGCATAGTGAGCTAGAGCTTTGGTGCTGCTGGCGGTGTTTAATGTGAGGTTTTTCGGTGTATCCAGATTCGGGCTTAGCGATGCCAGGAATTTTATCCGAAGAGCTGCGTATCTCGGGCAGTTGGAGACAAAATGAGTCGTCGCTTCTGGCACGTTCAGGTCACAGACTGGACACGGAGACCGAGGTAAGAGTTTGTAAACAATGCCATTGAACGTAAGATTGCAGGCGTGTAGTCGCTAGTCTGATTTGCGCTTTGATATTAAGGGCGTAGTAAGGACAGCGTTGGAAGTATTTAGCTGGAGAGAAACAAAGTGCTCGAGGGATAACAACTTGACAGCTGCTGGAATTGTTATAACGCGTCAGATCTGCTCCATGAAAAAGTCTGGGGTATCTGGATATCAGGTTATTTCGTTTTGCTTCCCATCTTTCTGGGACGAGGTTGTTGAGGAGATGTTCGTGTTCCAGAGTACTTAGAACTCTCCCTAGCTGCGAGACCCAATTCAGGGAGGTATTTTTTAGTACGCCATGGTGTGCTTCCAGTTTGAACAGTTCCAGCAGTCGCAGAAAGCCAATTTTTGGTAGCCGATCGTTGTCCATTTTCAGAATTTTCGTTGCCCAGCGGAATGCAGCGCCGAAAACTTGTACGGCAAGTGGAGAAACTCCTGTTCCTAGCCGGACAGCGTATCCTGGAGTACAAAGAGGTAGTTGGAGTAACCTCTTAAGGAAGCCGACTTATGCTTTTTCGATAATTTCCAGATGGTCGAGGCCCTAGAACCAGCTAGATATAGTAAGGTCGACCGAACTATTGCACCGAAGATTTTGAGTTTGCCGGCCCATGAGTCTGCGTGTAGCCTGCTCAGTATTCCTAAAGAAGCACTGGAGGCAGCACTGGCTTTTTTTGTAGCTTCTAAAGCAGCTCGACGTCCAGACATAGTTGTCGTGAATATTATTCCTAGGTAGACATAAGAGTCAATTACTTCAACCTTAAAATCCTTGTACTGGAAGGTTTTAGGAAACTTCTTGCAAATAGGGACAACCTTGGTTTTCCCAGTGTTCACTTCAAGCCCGTTCCTAGAGCAGTATTTTTCAAAGGCACTTAAGGCTTTGCGCGCGTCTATTTGTCTCCTGACCAGGATGACCAGATCGTCAGCATAAAGAAGCATTAGGAGTTCACGGATATTGTTGAGTTGTACTCCAGATAGACCTTTATCCCTGAAGTAAGAGACTATGTCGAGAATAAATAATATAAATAGCAGTGGGCTCAAAGTTTTACCCTGGAGTACCCCAGTTGTTACTTTCACGGGATTGAAGAAATCCCCATTAGATCTAACTCGTAGCGTAGTCTTGTCGTAGATGTTGCGTATGATATTTATGATCCTTTCACTGAGTCCAAAACTGAGAAGCTTGGGCCAGAGTAAATGGTGAGGGATGGAATCGAAAGCTCTACGGCAGTCAACAAACAACCCAAAGCACGAAGCACCTGCTTATCTGAGGTAGATTTGAAGAGTGGCATTTAATATAAAAACGTTGTCTTGGCATCCACGGCCTTTCAAGAAACCAGCTTGCTCTTCTGGAATAAGCTAATTGTTTGTAGCCCACGTCGTGAGTCTTTGGTTGATAAGTTGAGTGAAGGCTTTTGCTAAACAATTCACTAAAGCGATTCCTCTGAAATTATTGGGATCACTTGCATCACCTTTTTTGTGTAGCATTGTCAGCATAACTTTAGACCAGCAGTCCGGTGTTTCCCCAACGTTAAGTATGCGGTTGAAGATGGCTTGGATGTAGAAGATCCAGTTAGCGGGTAGATTCTTTAAAAATTCGTTGGGGATTCCATACAGCTGGGAGCTTTTCCATTTTTGAGTTTTCTGAGGCAGTTCTTTACCTCGTCGAAAGTGAATGGCTGCTCAATCTCAATAGATTCATTGTCAGGGAACAAAGACAGCACAGGCACTATTCATGACTCTTAACTGGTGGAACTCTTTGTTATTAGGCGAGCAAGCAAAATTGAGACTCCGACAGGCATTGTGCATTTCAGTTAGATGGTGTTTCATGGTCCGATATTCGGCATCAAATCAGGGTTTTTATGTAGATGTTTTCCGGATACCAGAGCCCGTAGAGACCATCCCAGATAACTCAGCAGCTTGATGGACTGCATTCGCAATATTCGTATTCAGGGAGTTGGCACTCAAATCCTCGTTTTCAAACATAGCCAGTGGTGACCATCTCATTGCATGTTGAAACGTGGAGACAGCACTTTGGTCCCATTTAAGTCGTGTTGTTGCTTGCTGCACGTTCGGAGGGAATCGCATGTGCGGTTCTTGGGCTTTGCTGGCAACTTTGACTACTATGGGGTAGTGATCAGATCTGTCGGCGCTCTGATCAACGCTGAATACCGTGATGAGGTCAATACTTGCAGTGTTTACCCATAACAAATTTAATACACTTAGACCTTGAGCTCCAAGGAATGAAAACTTGCCTGAAGTGTCCGGGTGGCACTTTCCATTCAAAAGTACAAACCCATGCTCCTCCATGAAGATATTAAGCACAATTCCTCTCTGGGTTACCTTTGTATCCATAAAGTTCATCCTTAACGTAATGTGACAGCCGTCTGCGACTTCAGGTGGGACTCTGTTTAGGAGTCCCAGGTGAGCATTAAAATCTCCACCGATAATAAAAAGGTCAAAATCAGTCGACAGCAGCAAATTGTCTAAAGTTAGTTTAAAGTCATTTAAGATCGTAGAAATGCTACTACTTGGACTCAGATATAGCGATACCATGATAATTTTTACATCTTTGATCGTGACGAACGTTGCCAGCCAGTGGTGAGATGAGGACAGTAACCGATAATTAAAATCTTTATCTATGAGCGTGACCAGGCCGCCGCTGGGCCTTCCAAGAATTTTATTTTTGATTGCTGGAGACCACAGTTTTTTGTATGAATCAAGTGAGGAAGGAAGGTTGGTTTTGCCTGTAGTGCGCCATATTTCTGAAATATGGATTATAGTCCTTTCTTTGAGGCTGAGCAAAACCTGAGGTCCAGGGAGACCTCGAGCATTCCAGAATGTTATTTCCGTAAATCCTGAGCGTTACCCCGTTTTTTGGATGAGACCGATTTGGTTTATTGTCATGTGAGATACGAGAACTCAGTGGTGAGCTCATCAGATAGCTGATCGACTCGACTTGAAAGCTTATCAGTTTCGTTGAAAATCCGCTCAAATACTTCGGCCTTGAATTGGGCCATGTCGCTTTTGTCTTCGTGCCTCCAGAACAGAAGTTGCTTCATTAAGTCCTGTAGTGATGTCACTTCAGGTATAGGTGGTAATGGAGGCAGTATAGAATGAGGAGCACTCGCTGATGCTGTTATCTGGCTTGAAACCTGGGAGTTCGGAGGAAAAAGATAAGCGTTTTTTTTTTACGTGATAGGTTGTCGTTGTCGTCCTCGCGTTCCTTTCTTTTTGATACATAGTTTAGTTTGTGTCGTCGTTCAACTTTGCAAGACTCTCGGCGTTCGAGAGTCTTTCATGCCTTTTGACTTCTTTAGAATCTAGGTCAGTATGTTCGTGGTCTGGTATGTGCACCTCAATCGCCGTGCTATTTAGATCCTCGCCATTGTCCATGGAGCTGTCATTTTAGATGAAAATCTAACTTCTATACTTGGTAAATTGTTCGGTTGGGAAGCTCAATCGTAAAAGTGTTGTGTCGTCGTTGTTTGTTGATTTAATGGTAACTGGAGACTTGCTCTAGCAGCCATACGTTTTACAATGCCACCTACACCATCACAAGGCCCCTAGCCATAAGCAGTAGCAAAAAAGTTCCACTCTGCTTTTATTCCATAATCTTGCTCATAGTAATACAAATTAATGAAGTTTTTATAATTTTTCAACTGCTGTGGAGCTCCACCTGAGAAATACTGAGTTTTTGACATAGATGCTAAAAAAGTTTTAATATAATCGATTGTAATTTCCGTAAATAATCGAACCGCAACAGAATCATGACTCATTGAATCTGAAATAATGGCCAAACTTTTATGAACAAGTTCGTTATTTGACTTGTAATAGATTACTACTGTATAGACGGTGGCTTGATCGTTGTTCCAGCAGAAGCCAGGAGCTGCATTCTAGACAACAAATGCATAATTCTCTGCGAAACCACATATGACGATACGTTTATTATCTGGAAGAGAATCTTTCAGATTTCGTAAATAAGTAGATTGCTTATAATAATAAGCTAATTATGATAATTATTCTAAGCTAGCACGCGGAGTTGTTATCCATTGACTATAAGTTATATCATCAATTTCATTGGCTTCCATCACCCTGATCAATAGATCTTGTAATGTATCGATGCGAGGGCAATTATTGCAATTACCTAAGTGACATGATAAAGTAGGATTTGGACATAAAATCATTTTTAAACAGTCATCATATGTTTGTAAAGATAATTCTTGATCTCCAGTTAATGGTGGCAGTTTTCTTCCAGCAAATGTGAGAAATTTGAAATTAAAAAATATTTTAATTGAAACGAGTGAAATATTTTACTGACCATGATATAATGTAATTTAAATAGTTATTATACTAAAAATTACATTTATCATTAAAAAATGTATTATTAGTAAAATAATAATAATCATAATAATAATAATGATAATAATAATAATAATAATTAATTTTTTTTTTTTTTTCATTAGCTTTACGTTTTGATGGATAGTACAAACACATACAGTGTGTGTACGATTTCCACCTGGTAAAGTACAGTGCAATGGCCGTAAATAGGCAAACGCTGAAAATCCTATTTTTGAGTTTGGATATCTTTCTTCATACAATTGAAACAATTCTTTTAAATTCGACAGTATTAGACGTTTTTGTACTTTCACTTTTTGCTCTTCTTCATTACGAACAGAAATACAATCCTTCATACCCGGTATAGGTGAACTCACATCATCTTCATTATAAAATGCAAGAACAGTCGATTTCATTGAATCAGGAAGTAGGTGACCTTAAAAATTATCGATATGTATAATAATATTATTTTAATTGCAATTAATTTATTATAATCAAAGAAACACTAAAATAACAACCATGTCTTGAACCAGGCTTCGATAAAATTCCGTTACTTGCAAGAAGTTTTTTTGCCATTCGAACCATATAGTCTGTCGCGTCTATAACTTCCATGATTTTAGTATTGTCCCACGTGGACGGCATGAGAGTTAAAATTCGAACTTTTTCAGTCCAAATTGTATCCTCGTGATGGAATTTTGCATACAATTTTTCAATTATGTTACAAGCGTCATCACTATTTGTTACAGTAGTAAAATCAGAATTCATAGGAACTCCCAATTTCCGTTTGAAGTTAAACCCCGCATAACTAGCTTTTTTATTCAAATAAGAAATGTCTTTAATTTTTTTAGTCGGAATCGGAGACTCATTGAGTAATCCTAAAACTTTATTTACTATTGGTAATTTAGTCTCAAGCCTTAAAGAGCTTGTTTGCTGTGATAACCATTGTTGAATGTCTGATGAAAATTCTGAAGAAAAATGAAAACTGTGCTTTTTTCAATTGTAATTAAAGAGAAATTGCATTAATAAAAGAAATTAACACTAAGAACTGTAAAGATATAAAAAAATAGTATACCTGTTGACGTAAAAATACCGGTGTTGTCATCTGAAATATTACTTTGATATAATTCTTGATCGTCCATTGCCGTTTTGGTCGAGTTATTTTAAAAAAAATCTATATCTTCATTATGATTTTCCCTACATTTGTTAATCCTTACTGGATTCATGTTTCGTACTTTTTTCAAGCATGAAGTAGTATGAAGTAAATTTTTTTTTTTTTTTTTTTTGATAATATTTAAGCTTCAAAAGACTACAGCACCGATCGGAAAATAATATTGAAGGCATCGCACATGTGATAAATAAAATTTGACACGAGAAGAATTTTTCAATAGCATGAATTAGACGATATAAGGTTATGAAAATAATATAATAATCATTATACCTTATTATAACCACGGTAGTGATTACCACCGCTACAGTCTGTGAGCTCGGTAACATGAAAATAGAACTATCGATAATGAAATAGTGGATCTTAGAATAAGTAACGGTCGATATAGTCAAGAACTATTTTTAAAAAACTAAATCGATTGCAAAAAAGTATTTAACATATGATTTTTCGCGTAAAATATATTTCCAAATAAAAAAGACGAATAAGAGTATAGTTATGTATTTTCAAATTATAAAACCGAAATAAATAATAAATAATTTAAAACCGAAATAAAATTTGTTTTTACATTATTTTCACTAGAAGTTATTGAAAGTCCATCTTGGGTTACGAAATTTTTTGTTTCTGGTTTTGAATTTTTTTTCAGAAAGAGCGTTGAAAATGAAAAAAACAATGACCCCCCATAACGTGAGATTATCATAACTAATGTTAAAGTTATATCCTTTTTAAAAAAAATTGATAACTCCGGAATGGGTGGAGATAAAGAGCTAAAAATTTAGCTGAAGACTTCTTTCTGTATGTATAAAAACATATTAAAAAATCAAAAAAATCGAAGAGGGCACCGTCGCAACGTCGTTGAATTGAGATGGAATGACCCATATATATATATATATATATATATATATATATATTTTGTTTCTGTATTAATATATTTTTATTTATTAATTTTTACTTGTATCACATAGCATGCCTCGCACTGCTCTAACTGTGTTTTACAAGACTCTCTCTACTTTTTTCAACTCTAGTCCCTTTTACTTTTTATTGCTCACAGTTAATTTTTTTGCAGTTGTGGCCCGACTTGTGCTTATGACTGTACTGCATCATTACGGTGATGCCCTAACACCTCCCTCGTGTAATGGAGGTGCAGTGGTGTAGGTAAACCACAGAGAAAACCCATCCAGTATAGTTTTTCGGTTTGGGTGAAGCTCCAGTGGTTGATAAAGTTCCCACTTTACCGATCACTGGATCTTCATCCTGCACCTAACGATCAGAGACCTTTTTACGAACCCAACGTGTGGCTAAGCGGTCACCCAGCCAAGTAGTAATCATGCTCGATGCCACTTAACTTTGGTGATCACCCGAGCCACGAGCGTGCCAAACGGCTGCCTCAGCCGCTTAATTAATATATTAATATTAATAGTGTGGAAATGAATTCGTTTTAAAGATGACCGGAGATATACTACAAAAAAATTAATATCGTTCACAAAAATTCTGAATCAAGTTATTCCGCACATTAAATTGTCATGGAATATTATAAATTGCAGAAATTTTTTAATGACTGAGAGTTTCTGACCAGCTACCAATATTCTTATACGTATATTTCGTATGTTCATTTCTATACATGCATATATAGACGAATTATTTTCTTCATTTCCTTTTCGTGTGTGTATGTATACATACTATGCAGAATGGGGGGGGGGGGGGATTATTCTGCCCCGTGACTTTCGACGCTAAAAATCCTCATTATTATGTAACATAGCAATGATCACCATTCTACATAGAAATTAGAACTACTCTTTTCTCTTCGTGTACATAGATACTCACAGAAACGTATTCTCTGACATGTTATATCGTTGATATGCTTTATCGACATGCACCATAAAATATTTATTTTAATACCTCTCCTATCATTATATTAATTAACTTTAACATGCAAGAACGTAAATTACAAAACTTCAAAAATAACAAACGACTTTAAATGATAATAAATTAATGATATTTATCTTATAAAGGAAGTGAGTAGAATATTGAAACCCGAAAGTATATTTCCTACCTGAGCCAGAACCAATATTTGTAATGATTCATTAAAATAAAATAAAAAAAGTTGTAGTACGTAATTAGAGTAATTAAACTTCAATATAATATAGTTGTGTAATGAAATAATGCAGTGAATGTACTTTACTTTAAAAGTTATAATTGATAAGCTTAATCGATTGTTAATAATTCAAATTGATTATTAAAAATGTTTTTCTTTTTTTATAAATTTTATTATTTAATTAAGGCATTTTATATTATTAAATTTATTACTATGTGTACTACGTCTATTTTATATATCATCAATCACTATTTCTGCATAAATTTTTTTAAAATTTCAATATGACTTTTTTAACTTAAAAATTTAAGTCAACTAAGTCAAATTCAAGACAACGTGACAAACGTATTTTTATATCTTAAAATATTTTTTTTATTAATTAAAAAAAAAGGAGCTTCAACTTAACTTGGTTTTGTCTTCCTAGACTTGCTTTATTTTTAATTTTGAAAATTACGCCAAAATCAAGTTATTTTTTTGATCTGGATCAGCGCGTTACCGACATGGTCTGGGTTCGACTCCCAGTTCGGGCTATCTATATTTTGCTCAATTTATCTGTAAATTGTCTTATTGAGAAAGTTAATTGTAAGCTTAGGTTTCACTATATTTTGAAATTTATCAGTTTTTAAATATAGTGAAACCTAAACTTACAATTGACCTTGCCGAGAAAAAATTTTTATATATGTAATCATATAAAATTATATATAATGATATATAAAAAATTAGCCAAATATAATCATATATAATTATAGATGATCATATATGATTATATATAATTATATATGATTATATATGATTATATTTGGCCATTTTTTATCTATAATTATATATAATCGACTTATATATAATTTTATATGGTTATATATAAAAATTATATCTCGGGAATTTACAAAAAAAAATTAAATTTTATGAAATTTTATGTAATTTTAGATTGTTTTCTTACAAATTATTAAACAGATATTTTAAAACGAATAAAAAATTAAAAAAAAAGAATTAATCTAACTGGGATTCGTACCCACGCTCGCTAGGTACTTTTTAAGATAGTTATTATTATTATTATTATTATTATTATTATTATTATTATTATTATTATTATTATTATTATTATTATTTCAGACGTGGTTTCATCGTATTTATTATTATGTTTTATCTTGTACGTCAAAACGGGCATCTTTTTAGGCGGTAAATGAAATATCAAAGTGATTGGAAATCGTTACGACTAAATCGGTTCTTGAGTTTCCACTCAGGTCGATTCTAAATAGTACCCGTGTATATATATGAGGCTGGGCCAAAAAAATCGACTATTTTTTTTTTAACGATACTGTGAAATATTATTTGGGATGACAAAAAAAAATTATTGTGAAAATTTGAGCCCTTAGTATTAATATTAAGAGGTGTATCATCGCAATTTTTGATTTTTTTTTAATGATCACGTTTTTGTCTCATAACTCTCAAACAATCGAGATAAACAAAATAGACTTGAATAGAATTCCTGTAGAAAATTGAATGCTCTACAAAAAAGATTTGAATAAAATTTTTCGTCAGATGAACCGTTTCCTTATAATCATGCCTTGAACATTGGTATAATTTTACAATTTGATTGTTCAACTTTGTAATTTTGTAATAAATATAAAAATTAGTTTCCGAAAAAGGCAATAATTATTCTGAAAGGAAATTAAATTCTCTACAAAAAAAGACTCTTAATAATTTTTGTTAAATTGACTCCTTCGAAAGTTATTCAAAATTATTGAAGTCGTTTTGACTAAACTTCAACCTTGAATATATCCGATGGAGTGAATTTAGCAAAAATTGTTATGAGCCTTTTTTTAAGGAGCATTTAATTTCCTTTGAGAATATTTATTGGCTTTTTTTGGAAACTGATTTTTACATCAATTACAAAATTTCAAAGTTGAACAATCAAATTGTAAAATCATACCAATGTTCAAGGCATAATTATAAGGAAGCGGCTCATCTGACAAAAAATTTGAAATCGACCTTTTTTGTAGAGCATTCAATTTCTTACAGAAAATGTATTTAAGTCAATTTCATTTATCTCGATTGTTTAAGAATATAAGACGAAAACCCGCTCATTCAAAAAAAATCAAAAAATGCGATAAACACCTCTCAATATCAATATTAACCTTAGACTGATCAACAAACGCGACCTAACGACTTTGGTCAAGTGATGAGGGACTGGCCACAATGCTTTTGAGAGTGCGACGGTGCCTGATCGCTCTGGTTAATTACTATTGGTATATTATTTCTGGCGGAAGTATTGTAAAAAATTCGAACATGAAAAAAAATTTTTAACTTTATTTTTATTAATTTTAAACTCTGTTTAAAACAATTAGTTATTTAAACAAATTTAGCAAACTTAATTTTTAATTAAATTTTGCTAGTATTTAATTTTATTTAACATAAAAAAAAACTCAACTATTTTTTTTATAAATAACAATATCACGTAAACACAGGTTAATGCCTTCGGCAGTAAATTGGAATATTTTAATAGTGGACAGAAAAAAATATTTTAATAAATTTATAATGAGTCTTTGTGACTTTGTGACTGATCTAGGTGATCTAGTTACGCTCTCTGGCAACATGGGAGAAAAAAGTGGAGGCGCGATGATCCAAGATATGGACCTGGAATTGGATTTTGCAGGATCTAACTCAGTTTTAACTGGAGGCCGAAGTTTGTCAGCAGGAAATAACTTCAATATCCGGCTAGAAAAAACTCCTGCTCAACTGCCCAACCAATCACCTACATGGCAAATTGTACGTAAGGGTAAAAAGAGAGCTAGAAAGGCAGATAGTGATAGTGAATTTTCCCAAATAGCTATTTCAAACAAATATGCGTCTATTGCTCTGAACGATGACGCATTGCTAAGACAGCCAACAAACATCACTGGCTCTTATCACTCTCTAGTAAATACAAATATAAATAAAACCGAGCCTAAGCTTCCCCCAATCTTCGTCCCAGATGTAAATTCCATCAAGGATTTGGTGACATCACTTAATAAAATTGTCGACTGTAAGGATTATCATCATAAGACTCTCGATAGTAGTGGTCAACTGAAACTTACGGCTAATAATGCTGAGGTGTATAGGAAAATTGTGCATGCGCTGGTTGTAAAAGGCGCATCATTTCACTCTTATCAACTCAAACAAGAACACGCATTTAGGGTTGTGATAAGATCCCTGCACCCGTCCACCCCTACGAGTAAGATCAAGGAAGAGGTCGAAAAACGTGGACATAAAAAAAAATGAAATCGTACAGTGTACCAGATGCCAGTGGTATAGACATACTAAAACCTACTGTCGTAGACAATACAGGTGTGTAAAATGTGGTGATGAGCATAAAACTACTACGTGCATAAAATCGAAAGACACTCCGGCACTCTTTTTTCTATGCAATGGTGATCACACAGCAAATGACAAAGGCTGCCCAGTATATAAAGATCTACTGGACAAGAAAGAATCAAATGCCCAACAACCTGACTGGCGCAGAACAAGGAATGCCGGGACGCAACAACTACCCCCACAAACTTAACGGCCTCTCGATGACATTAATGCCGAGGGAAATAACAGGTAGAGCTATGCTCGAATTCTTAGTCCAAATCCAGGTACGAGCGACAAATTCAACCGAAATAATAGCGAAAGTGCTGTTCTGACTGTACGAGGAAAGTCATTCAAAGAATTTAAAGATATGATAAGTCGCCAAAACGAACTCTTAAATACCATATTGAAACTATTGACAGCAGTAGTACAAAGTCTCCCGACACAAAATAAATAATTTTTATCATATAGCTCTGTGGAATGCCAATGGTCTAGTTCAACATCGACAAGAACTAGCTACATACCTTCACACAAACTAAATTGACATCATGTTAATATCAGAGCCACATTTTACTGATAGAAGTTTCCTCAAAATTTCTAACTACAATGTTTACACTACGAAACATCCAGATGGAACGGCACATGGAGGGACTGCAATAATCGTCAAAAAAACTATCTAACATCATGAACTTGCTAAATATGAAAGCGAACAACTTCAATCAACGGCAATTGAAATAGAAGACTGAAAACATGACTCAATAGCTCTGTCAGCTGTTTATTGTCCCCCTAAACATAATATCAAAAAGGAAGAATTCAGTAAGTTTTTAAGAACACTTGGTCCTAGGTTCATAGCTGGAGGTGACTACAATGCCAAAAATAAGCACTGGGGATCAAAAATTGACACCACCAGAGGCAGAGAGCTTTATAAAGCGATGTGTCTTGGAAACTGTGAATCCTGGTCTACAGCACATCCAACCCACTGGCCAACTGATACAAATAAAATTTTTGATGTACTAGGTTTTTTTGTCACAAAAGAGATAGCCAAGACATACACAAACCTGGAGCCCAGTCTAGATTTATTCTATTCCTTCACTGCAGTATGACGATGATATTGACATTGCAGTAGAGCAATTTACGAATCTCCTACAAGACTCGGCTACCTCAGCCACCTCGAAAAACTCTCCAAAAGGATCCAGTGTCTACTACCCTAAAGAAATAAAAGATAAAATTATCCAGAAAATACGACTTCGTAGGAAATGGCAACTGTCCCACAACCCTGAAGATAAAACAGTTTTCAATAGAGCAGCAGGAGAACTCAAAAAACTTATTAGCGATTTCCAGAATGATAGCATTCAACACAATCTCCTAAATCTGACAAGCAACGCCAGCACTGACTACTCGCTATGGAAAATCACCAAACGGCTCAAACAACCGCAACACCCTAACTCGCCAATAAAAGTTTTCAACAACTGGGCAAGAAGTGATGCCGAAACAGCTGAAGTGTTCGCTCAGCATCTTGCGGAAGTATTCAAACCTATTCCTTTGAATCTGGGAAAGGAAGAAATTATTGAATATTTGGATTGCCCTCTTCCAATGATGCTGCCAATTAGTCATTTTTCTCCCAGAGAAGTACATAGGGCCATTTGTAAAAAAATTGCTAGCAACAAAACCCCTGGCTGTGATCATATCACAGGAAAAATGCTAAAGGAACTGCCGTCAAAAGCGTTTGTATACATTAGTACACTCTTTAATGCCATCCTTAGAAACTCACATATCCGCACCCAGTAGAAATTGGCACAAATAATCATGGTTCCAAAACCAGGCACACCTCCCAATGAGGTAACTTCGTACAGGCCTATAAGCCTACTGCCAGTTATGTCTAAACTGTTTGAGAAGCTGCTGCTGGTGAGAATAAAAATGGTAGCAAACAAAGAAGAGCTCATTCCAAGCCACCAGTTTGGTTTCAGGAACAAACACTCTACCATAGAGCAAGTACACAGGGTTTACAATATTATCTCTAACGCTATAGAGGAAAAAAATACTGTTCGGCTGCATTTCTCGATATACAGCAAGCTTTTGACAAAGTGTGGCACACTGGACTCCTGTACAAAATCAAACAGACCTTACCGCAATACTTTCTCATCCTAAAATCGTATTTAAGTGATAGAAAGTTTCAAATACGACAAGGACTGAACATCTCATCCTGTCTCTCAATCCAATCAGGCGTACAACAAGGTAGTGTCTTAGGTCCCTTCCTGTATACTCTTTACACAGCTGATCTTCCCACCATAAATGATATCACAGTCGCAACTTTTGCAGATCACACAGCACTGTTATCAGTGCATTGCCACGCGGCTACGACCTCCACTCTGCTTCAAAATGGGCTAAACGAAATACAAACTTGGTTGGATAAATAGTGACTGAGAGCTAACCCAAATAAATCAGTACAGATCTCGGAATTCCAACCGTAAAATCTAAAATAAAACAATTCAGCATCAACTATGAGACTAGACTAATGTATCACCCCAATACTCTAGCAACAAACCTACTGAACTTTGAACAAATTAGCAGAAGATTGAAAAGATATAAACAGTCAGATCTGAAAAACCGCAGATTATAGTTTAAATTAATAAATAAAATAAATAAATTTATTATAAATTAAATCAAGAAACAAATTGATAAATTATTTTCTTAATCACAAAGTTTTTCAAAATGTTTATTAATAAAGGTAAAAAAAAAAATATTTACCTCCACATAACCTTTCAAACACAATGACAGATAACAGGCCGGTAACAGTCTGCGCATGAACATGAGAAGTCGGAAAGAGAAGACATCCATCAAAGACGGCAACGCCGCAAGTGAAAATCTACTAACGGCTCTGGTCAAGTGATGAAAACAGTCCCGCAAATCCGTTACTTTTTAACTTACCGCTGAGAAAATCGGAAATTTTCAAAAAAAGAGAAGTTATTGGTTTCAGTCCGATTTTCGAAAACCGAGTTTTCATCAGATATCGACGTTTAGAGGTCCTAGGAAGCTATTCTGACTATTCCCAGGTGGACGTCCGTGTGTATGTGCATGTATGTGTGTGTGCGTGTGTATGTATGTGTGTGTATGTGCATATAAACTTTTTTTGTCCGACGATATCTTTGGAACGAATCAACCGATTTGAACGTACTTGGTAGCAATCGAAAGGGCGCACCTAAACTTAGAATTTATTAGATTTTGAGGTAGATCGGTCATGTAATTTACGAGTTATACGAAGAATAAAAATGAAAAAAATTTTTTTTTTTGGTTTTTTGCGTATAACTTATGAACCAGTTGCCCGATTCGCCTCAAAATCGAATCAGCTTTAAGTCTTATTGAGCCCTTTCTATTACCAACAAGAACGTTCAAATCGGTTCATATCCAAAGATATCGTCGGACAAAAATTATAATTTTTCAGTGAAGGTATGTTTTACCGGCCTAACAAATTTTTGAACTTGAAGAGCTCAAAAATTCACAAGTAATAATGTTTCCGAGCTCCTTGAGCTCGGTAACAGCGGAAAGTTTTGGGGCTGGCCCGAAGGGTCAGGCGGTTTTCAGATTTTTTTTTTTAGAATTTTTAACTTCCCGCTAAGAAAATCGACGATTTTCAAAAAATTCAGGAAGTTATTGGTTTCACCCCGATTTTCGAAAATCGGGTTTTCATCGTATATTGAAGTTTGAAAGTGCGAGGATGCTATTCAGACATTTTCGAAGCGATCTGTGTGTGTGTGTATGCGTATGTGTGAGTGTGTGTGGATGTAAACCTCTCCTATCTTTTTAATAAATGAACCTATTTAGATGGTTCTTGTGGCATTCGAAAGATTCCTTCCGAACTTAGATTTTTAGAAAATATTAGATCATTCAGGCAAATAGACTCTAGATATTTAAGAAATACAAAAAAAAAAAAATTTCATTTTTTTTTTTTTGATATTTTGAAAACTGTTGGATCGATCAATACCAAAATCTAATCAGCTCTAGAACTCGTTAAAAGCTTTTGATTTCTGCTGGGAACATCTCGATCGGAAATTCCGTTCGGAAGATATCGTCGACGAAAGAAATAGTAGAAAACGGTTTTTTGTAAAAATCTCTTTGTCTCCACCCCTTCCGAAGATCATTTTTTGCTTAAAAAGGATATAACTTTGACAATAGTTATGATAATCTCACGTTATGGGAGGTCATTTTATTAGATTTTTAACGCTCTTTCTGAAAAAAAATTCAAAATCGGAAACAAAAATTTCGTAATGCTTTTTTGGACATTTTTTGGCAAACGAATAGTTTTTCGTTCAATGGGACACTTTTAATTTCTTTCAGAAAAATTCCCAATTGTATGCTGAAAAACAAAATTTTTTGAGCCAAGATAGGCATCAAATATCTTCCAGTAAAAAAAAATAAAAAAAAGTTTCTATTCTGTAATTTTAATTAATTTTCAAATAGTCTCAAAATATTATCTCAAAGTAATATCAGATAAGTACTACCGACAATATCGTTTTGGATTTGAGAGTAATTAATCTGAATAATACGATGTAATGATTGATATATTTGAATTTTAATTTAAAAAGATACAATAAATTGTAGAAAAAGTAAACTTATACTTTTTTGTGTAAAATACTATATTTTCCACTGAGAATACTTAGAAAAAAAAGTAATGGTAAGTATTGTGAGACTATCTGAAAATATTCTGTGATCTTAGAAGAAAAATAAATCAAAATAACATAAAAAAAATTATTTTCTAATTTATTTTACTAGAAGTTATTTGATGCCCATCTTGGTTTATAACTCAAAAATTTTGTTTTTCAACATAGAATTTCGGAAATTTTTTTGAAAAAAATTAAAAGTGTCGCATTGAACGAAAAACGAATTTTTTGACTAAAAATGGCCGAAAAAGCATTACGAAATTTTTTATTTTTAATTTTGAATTTTTTTTCAGAAAGTGCGTTAAAAATCAAACAAAATGACCCCCCATGACATGAAATTATCATAACTATAGTCAAAGTTCTATTCTTTTTAAGTAAAAATGATAACTCTAGAGAGGTAGAGATAAAGAGCTAAAAATTTGGCTCAAGACTTCTTCCTACATGTATGAAAATATATAAAAATAAAATAAATCGAAAAAGGTTCACCGTCGCAATGTCATTGAATTGAGATGGAATGACCCATATATCTTTTGTAATTTGATATCACTGTAAGAGCAGTTACCTCTTTACAAAAAGACACCTTCGGATTTATGAGTATAACCATTGTTGACTTATGATATTGAACGAGCTTGAAAAACGCTTAAACTTGTTCTGATATTTAAATAATGGAAATTTGAATTTTACGATGAAGAGACCTCTTAAAATTTGAAATAATAGGTCCGACATAAAGAGCCTACATATTTTTTTGACAATCAATTTCATTATATAAAGTACAGAATACAATATATATTCACATATATAAATCTATTAAAAAGTTCTCAAAGTTGATTAAATCCTGCTTAAGCATCTTGTGATAAATAATTAGTTCATACTACTACAATTAATTTACTAATTTTAGTCCTGGCGATTTTTCCAATAGTCGATATCGATCTTTTGCTCACATCTAAATAGTTAATAACCCTACAGATGGCGTTAATAGTGTGTTAAAACAACTTCTTAAAGAAAATGTTTTTTGACATCACTTCATACTATCTTACGTTAAAAATTACCATTTTAAGTTTTAAGAATTAATATTTTTTTACAATTATATTTATTTTGAAATTCTTTATTAAAACATATATCCATATGCGTTCAATTTTACAAAACAATCTTTGTTTTAAATTTTTCATTAAAAGTCTGGATTTCTATTATTAAAAAGCACTTAGAGCATTTTTTACCTAAAAATGATGGTGTTAATGAAAAAAATGTAATGCAATATTCTTTCAATTTCTAGTTTGTAAAATTTCAAAAATTTCTTAAATATCACTAGAGGATACAAATCCATACCATATTTTATTCTTCAGTTCGATAAATTGTAACGAAAGATTAAAAAAATATGTTTTTATTTTCTTTTTTTTAGCATTTCTTTCTCCCGCGATAATTCTCGAACAAATTATCCGATTGAGATGGCTAAGGCGGCAATCGACGCGTTCTATTAGGTTCTGGAACTGAATAGATTTTGAAGTCGATCGTATAAGTCATTTGTGAGAAATCAATAAAAAACTAAAAAAAAAAAAAAATTTGTATTCGTAATTCGCCAATATTTTTGAGTCTACTACAACAAGCTCTTTCAATTGCCGTCTTAACCATCCAAATCAGTTTATTAGTTAAAAAGTTATAGAGAGTTTACATACACACACACACACTTACATACAGACACTCGGACATCATTCTGAAAATAGTCAGAATAGCTTCCTAGGACCTCAAAACGTCGACATCTGATGAAATTTTGATTTTCGCAAATCGGGGTAAAAACTACTACTTTCCGAAATTTTCAAAAATCGTCAATTTTCTTAGCAGGAAGTTAAAAATTATTTAATTTTTTTGAATTTTTCAATTTTGATTTAAAAATTTTTTTTTTTTTATCTTGATTTTTGATTCTTGAATTTTAATTTAAAACTTACCAAAAATAAACTGAAAAAAAATAATAATTAAAAATTTTTTTTTATAATATGCGAAATTTTATTTTATTATAAGGGAAAAATAGGGGGAAAAAAATAATAATTGCTTGGGAAAATAAATAACACTCGCCGATTGATAATTAAGTTAAAGCGAGTGAATGAGCGATAAATAGTTCAGCGCTCGCCGCTAGAGTGTGCCGACTTTTCGCATACGGACACTTATAGTAGAGGTATTGTAAACGAATTCAACGGCCGATTGGCACAATGCTCGCTGGGGACATAAATTCGTTGAATCATGTTATCGTTGAAAATAATCATGTGAAAATTTAATATAAAATGTCAGTGCAATGAAAAAAACTTTATAACTTGCTGGAAAATAAGCGTACAGCTATAACTAATACTAATTTTTTTAGGAAATTCAAAAATTTTCAAAAAAGGTCTCTTATGTTTCTTTCGCAAATCTAACCATTTAAGAGATATTAAAGCTCAAACTTTGATTTATTTCTAAAAATTGACGTTTTTGTTTGAAATTTGTTTACTCTACCGCATAGACATACAATTATGTGCTATAATTTTTTTTACTTTTATTATAATTATATATTAATTAATTAAATTGATATACAGGTAATTGAAGAGAGCGAGTCAAAATATTTGTTTCGGACATATACAGAGGATATTAAAAAATTAATGACTGTCCATTGGTAGGAGACCAATTAAACATTGATATTAGGTGAACGGACATTTTCATAGTGGCCATATAAAGAGAATTGACTGTTCTTCAATTTTGTTAAAAAACTCAAATTAATGTTCTACTTTTTTTTTCAACTTTTATTATTGTAGCTGTCATGTATTATTTGTTTTGATTTTACCGATTAACCTTATTCTATTTTAAAATAATAGTACTTGATATTTATTAAAATTTTTTATATTTACTTTCTTTATCGAAATATATTTAATTTAATTTTCTGTGACAAAAATACAATTGCACTTTTTTATTTATATCATCATATTAATTTTTATATTTTGATTTTATAACGAATTTTTATTTTTTTCACTGATTTTATATATCTCTTACAATTATCGAGCATGATTTTTTGTAACCATCAGATGTCGTTTTCGTCGCACTCCCTGCCAATAGGGTACACTTGTTACAGGCACTAGAGTGTGTCACAGAGGTCTACGGTTCAGCACTCACGCATCATTTAGTTCTAGGGCAGCACATTTGAGGTGTCGTCAAGACAGTAGCAGAGAGTAGTAGCTGAGATTACAGCAACGAGGGAGTACTCACGCATCATTCAGTACTACGGAAGTACATTTGAGGTGTCGTCGAGTCAGTACACGGAGAAAAAAAAACAGTGACCATTGCTGCGCAGAACAGTAATCCAGTCAATGAGCGTGTTTGGGTAAAAGATTAAGTATAGTAAAAGCGTATTTTACTATAATTATATTTATTCAATTGACTAGATTACTGCTCTGCGCAGTAATGGTTACTGTTCTTTTTTCTCCGTGTAGCAGAGAGAGTAATTACTGAGACTGCACACAGAAAAAACGAATCTGTCAAAATTACAGGAAAAATTGTCAAATTTACAGATTTACCGCTGTCAACCCAAAAATGTCAATTTTACAAAGTTGACATTGTTATTTTCACATTGTGGAAACTGTCAATTTGACAGTTTTTCAATGTAATAATTACATTTAAAAAATGCAAAATTCATTTAAAAAAAAATGTGAAATTTATATCAGAACAATCATTGAAATTGTTATTTATGAGTATGAATTTCACATTTTGTAAAGTGTAAACAATACACAAAAAAATATTCTAAAAATTAAAGTTTTAACTAAAAAAATTAGGTATTCATCTAAAATAATCGTTCAAATCTGCAAACCATAAAATTTGGTTTGTAAATTTTATATAACTTGATAATCAACTTTTTACAGATTATTTTCGTAAATTTGACAGTTTTTATCTGTAAATCTGACATAGTATGGGTATGTTAATTTCACATATTATATCTGTAAACTTGACAGTTTTTCTTTGTAAATCTAACAAAATCTATCCATGTCATTTTGACATTCCCATTTCTGTCATTTTCACATATTATTTTTTTCCGTGCAGCAGCGAGGGAGCATACAGAGGAGAGTACTACTCAACACTACGAGTAATACTGAGCCAAGCAGAGACTACAGCAGCAAGGAAGTACGTCAGAGAGCAGTATGACCATTGATATAAGGTTACAGGCATTCCTGACTACTGAGACATCTACGCAACACGTCAAAGAGCAGAACGGCTACTTGTATAGTAAGGAGTACTGGTATTCCTTACCATTGAGACATCTACGCAACACGTCAAAGAGCAGAACGGCCACTTGTATAGTAAGGAGTACTGGTATTCCTTACTACTGAGACATCTACGCAACACGTCAAAGAGCAGAACGGCTATTCATATAAGGGTACTGGCATTCCTGACTATTGACACCGGGCATCAAAAGTACCCATTACTTTCACACAGTACGTCAGAGAGCAATACGGCTTGTATAGTATGGGGTACTGGCATTCCTGACTACTGAGACACGGTATCTACACAATGAGAGCAGCATTGGGAGCTGTTATCAATGTGTAAACCAGCAAGATTATGAAGATGTGAGAAGTGCGTACCCTCTAGTTTATTAATGTAAGCTTTTGCTGTTGAATTATCTATTCTAAGAAGTATTTCGCAGTTAGATAGATCCGAGACGAAGCACCTTAGAGCTATACAAGCCGCCATTATTTCGAGTGTGTTGATATGTAGACTCTGTTTTTCTCGTTTTCATAGACCGTGAGCGCTATTTCCTTCACGAAAAGCGCCTCAGCCTGTTGGTAATGCGCCAGAAAAAATTTCTTTCACGTAATTCCCAGACCTTATTTTTTTAGATGCGAATGGTAACTTTTGTTGTCACCACTCGAGATCTTGGGAGATAAAGTCTGGAAGCATCAGACGTGCTTCAAAGTTATTGTTATTGACATCAAGGGTTTGTGCCCTCTGATACAATTCAGAATAAACTCGTCTTGAGTAATTGTGGCCCACCTACTAGAAAAATATTTTAAACGATCGGCTGTTTTATTTACCGGTATAGAGTTTATTTCTCCTTGTGGAATTTGGAACTCTGTTGATTGCCCTGGTGATGAGATACCTTCATCTGATGTGCTCTCTGAGTGAGTCGGTAATGAGATTTCTGCTGGTATTTCGGCTTGAGCTCGACTACGTTGCCGCCCTCGACGCAGCCGAGCTCTTGAAGTTTAAACATAATGTTGGTTTTTTACGGGAAGCTTAACTTTTAATTTCCTGGCCGATCTTTTCCATTGGCTTAGCTTCCTTGATTTTTTCATTAAACTTGTCACCAAATAGCAATAAGTCGACTTCGGTATTTTCTAGTAATTCAGCTACTTGTTTATTAAGACTAGGTATAATACAACTCCTCCGAGCTACAGTCTAACTTCGGGGTAGCTCTGTCAACAGTTGTGAAGCTTCTCAGAGATCCTCTAACGTCTAATTTATGATTTAACTTCTGATTGGAATTTAAGAGTGGATTGATAACCTTTCCTATAGCTGAGAGAGCTGGACCAGCTAGATTTTGAGTGGTGCTAAGGTATTTGTCTCCAAACGACAAACACCTATGCGGGAGTGTTTCTTCAATAACGCCTCTTTGGTCTCCTTAGACAGGCCCGACTTGAGCCAGACGTTCCAGCGAGAAGATGTATATGAAGATATATAAACACAACTCTTCTTTCTTAACCTCAGGGTCCTTCCTAATAATCTCTATTATTTCATCGTCTAACTCCACAGTTTCCTCCAATTGTTTTTCAAGTAGTGATTCATCTCCAACAATACATACTATAATTAAAACTATGGATAACCGATTTACGTACATCACATTGTAGTTTTTAAGCTATGCATTAAGTATTTTTACTTACTTCAACGTTATGTTTCAAACGCAAACACCCGTATTACACAAAGTTAAACCTGAAATTGAAAATCTTGTCAAAGAGTCAAGTGTATAGAAGTGGTAATAGAGCTTCGTTAGGTCTACGGAAAGGTCTTAAATTAAAGAAAAAAGTCAATTAGAATTTAAAGAACTAATGTAGAAATCGGGGACTGCTCGTACGTAGAACACTTATAGGTTTTAATCAGGAATTTGAGAATTTATCATACCACGTTAAGCCAAGTCTTGGCAGCTGACCACTAGCCCAAATCTAGGCCGAGGCTTGGTTTGATTAAATTAAGTCAAGCCTCGAGTAGGTGCACACGCACGAACGCCAGCGAGTGCTTAGTGTGCACCGGAGACGAACGCTAAGAACATTGTGTTTGGCGGATAAGGACTTTATCCACGTGCTATGCACTATACTTTATTCAACAATTATCTGATTTTCACGAATTATCATATCAGCAAAGTAAACCGTAAATCAGGTGGGGTTGAACAAAAAGTTTTAAATATATACATAATATGATCAGCGTTAAGTTTAAAAAAAAAGTTAGATTAATAAATATTATTTAACAAATCATCAAAGCATATTAATATTAAAAATCGAAATAATTATGTAAAAATCTTAAAAATAAATCAATATCTATGAAATGAATTTAATCATAAAACAAATGATCGGCAATGGTTATTATAAAAGGTCTTAACCGATGTATTTTTATTGTGAAAGTAAATGTCGCTTGTATTCCGAATAAAATGATCAAATCATTTCTTTATCGTTACCTTTAGAATCTTCAATCATTTGTGATCTAAAGTTCGAGAAAGTCAAGAGTTCAAAACTCAAAGGCTCATGTAGCAATAAAAATTTCCTCATTTCTTTTAATTGTCAATAAAAAAATCATTCAAAATCTAGAATAATTTTTCACTAAAATATTATAATTTTTAAATTAAATAAACAATCATTAACTTTGTAAATATGTATAGTGAATTTTATGGTAGGAAAAAAAATATCAAGTATCATTTTGAAAGTTTATGACGAAAATTATTAAGAAAATAAATCACCATTTATTACCAACAATATAATAATGAGATAAAAAATATATTCCAAACGAGTGACTATAAGAAGCTAATTTCGAAGAGGCTCTATTATAGCAGTATCGAATTATTAAATCACTGCGAGGAACAAGCTTCGCGACATTGAGGCCCCCATTAGACTTTTCTCGGTATCTTAACTAAAAGAATACAGTAGTACTGACGACCAAATAGATTGTATAAATTCCGAATATATATATATATATATTTATCTTTAATGTACACAAATTGAATTGAGAAATAGAATAATAGTTTAATAAATAATAGTGATTAAAAACAGTAGGGTCTATTTAATATTTTTAATAATAGATCTGTCGCAGAATGTCACAGATGTTAACCTGATCGAGAGGGGACACATGAACACCTCGTTCTCTGGGACCCCTTATACTTATGAAGGTAGTGGTGGCAATATAAAGCCCAGTGAGTGGCGCGGCTCAGCCAGTTTATAAGCGGTACCTACGATCCAAGGTCCGCGCCCCACTCTAAAGTGTCATCGAAAAATATAATTTTTTTTTTTTAAATTAATTATTTTAATCCATGTTCTTTAACGGTGGTTATAAATAAATATTTATTATAATCAGTGAGTTTCAAAAACATTTTTATATTCTTTCTCTCACCTTTTTTTTATTACTATCCTTCTATAATTACCACCACCAACACCGTTACCGGTCATCGGTGGACCCATAAAAGAGCAAGTGGAAGTGTCAACCAGAGAGAAAAGAAACATATGACACGTTATCCGTAAACGTCTTATTGTAAAGTATATAATTAAAAGTTTTTTTTTTTTTTTTTTTAATTAACAGTGCGCAACATTTACTGTCGCGCGATTTAAAAAACTATCGAGGATCATGAAGTCCTCGATTGTGATTTTTCTATTTGTCACGACACTTGCTATAACACGTAAGTTATTTATTTAGCTTTTTTTTATTTCAATAACTGTATTATTTGAAAGACTATAATAATTGCTTAATATTTCAAAAAATAAATAATTAATATTTTTCTTATTATCGATTTTATAAATTTACATATTTTTTTATTGGGCTAATAATAATCGTTGAATTAAAAAAATTATTATTTTGTTATTGGAGAAAGGTAAAAATTTCTTCATGATTACATTTTTAACCGTTTAATTTAATTTATACTAAATTTCTCTGAGCATGGGTTTTATGATAATCAACATATCGATGGTATTAAATATAAAAACCGGTTCTCTCACTATTTAAATCATCGTCCACTTTTAATTTCTAGTTATTATACATTTTTATTAATAAAAGATTATTTAGATATTTTATTTACAAGCTTGTTTATTAATTTATAAATAATTATTATTTTTATATTTAATTTATTAACGAGTACATAAGCGCAACGAAAGTTGCATAAGAGATTAGAACGTGAAAGCCCAGGGCTGAATCTCTCTTTCTCTCTTGTTAACTTGACGTCACTGCCGCTTCAGACTATCTTACTGAGAGTGGGAGAAACTTTCGCCGCCTCTCCATAACATATAACTCAAAGACTTGTGTAGCACAAAAAATAAAATTCAAACATATGTGACAAATTTATGTTTAAAAAAATATATTATTTCAATTTAATTTATATGATAAAAAATAATATGAAATGAAAAAATTTATAAAATACTATAAAAACCAAATTTATTACTCTTTACAGACGGATCAAATGTACGTGTAAAACGTCAAGATGATACAAAAAAAGAAGAAAGCTTTGAAAGTGAAATATGCAAGGATAAAGATGCTGGCGAGTGGTTTCGACTTGTTGCTGGCGAAGGTGACAATTGTCGAGATGTAATCCAGTGTACAAGTTCAGGTTTGCAAGCCATACGTTGTCCAGCCGGTCTTTATTTTGACATTGACAAACAAACTTGTGATTGGAAAGATGCAGTTAATAATTGTAAACTTAAAAATAAGGAACGTAAAGCTAAACCTTTACTTGTAACTGAGGAACCACTTTGTCAAGATGGTTTTTTGGCATGTGCTGATACATCTTGTATTGAACGAGGGCTTTTTTGTAATGGAGAAAAAGATTGTTCTGATGGATCTGATGAGAACAGTTGTGGTTCGTAAATAATCATTTTGAATTTTTTAATAAAATAAATAAATATTCAATATTTATTTTATTTTAATTTTTTTCAGATATGGATAACGATCCAAACAGGGCACCACCTTGTGATCCAGCAGTTTGTGTTTTACCAGATTGTTTTTGTTCTGAAGACGGTACTACTATCCCCGGTGATCTGCCCTCAAAAGATGTACCACAAATGATAACAATAACTTTCGATGATGCAATAAATAATAATAATATTGGACTGTATAAAGAAATTTTCAGTGGAAAACGTAAAAATCCAAATGGTTGTGATATCAAGGCTACATTCTTTGTCTCGCATAAGTATACAAATTATTCAGCAGTTCAAGAAATGCATAGAAAAGGCCATGAAATAGCTGTACATTCTATTTCGTATGTAAACTATTAATTTAAAAAATTAAAAACATTTAAGATAAATATATACTTAATTAATTAATTATCTTTTATTATTTTTTTTTTTTTTAATTTATTTACTTAGACACAATGATGATGAACGATTTTGGTCTGATGCAACTGTTGATGAATGGGCAAAAGAAATGGCTGGCATGAGAATAATTGCAGAAAAATATGCAAATTTAACAGACAATAGTGTTGTTGGTGTACGCGCACCTTATTTACGTGTTGGTGGAAATAATCAATTTACCATGATGGAAGAACAAGCTTTTCTGTATGACTCGACAATTACTGCAGCCCTCAATAATCCACCTCTATGGCCGTATACTATGTACTTCAGAATGCCGCATAGATGTCACGGGAACCTTCAACATTGTCCAACCAGGTGAATAATTGACATTTAACTTTTTTTATACTTAATAAATTACGTTAAGAACAGACCAATTTATTTATTTTTATTATTATTATTATTATTATTATTATTATTATTATTATTATTATTATTATTATTATTATTATTATTATTATTATTATTACTATAATCAATATTCTAGGTCTCATGCCGTATGGGAAATGGTTATGAATGAACTTGACAGAAGAGAAGATCCACAAAATGATGAATACTTACCTGGATGTGCTATGGTTGATTCATGTAGCAATATTTTAAGTGGTGATCAATTTTACAACTTTTTAAATCATAATTTTGATCGTCATTATGATCAAAATCGTGCACCACTTGGTCTTTATTTCCATGCCGCGTGGTTAAAAAATAATCCAGAGTATCTTGATGCTTTTCTTTATTGGATCGACGAAATTCTTGCCAATCATAATGATGTTTACTTTGTTACTATGACACAAGTAATTCAATGGATTCAAAATCCACGTACTATTACTGAATCCAAAAACTTTGAACCATGGAAAGAAAAGTGTGTTGTTGATGGGCCACCAGCATGTTGGGTCCCTCATACTTGTAAACTTACATCAAAAGAAGTACCCGGTGAAACAATAAATCTTCAATCTTGCGTTAGGTGTCCTAATAATTATCCCTGGTTGAATGACCCAACTGGCGACGGTTTTTTTTAAATCCCACTATATAAATATTTAATTTACTTGTCATGACTTAAACTGCACGTGATTTAAATATTAATTATGATAATGTTAAAATCCGTGCTGTGAATATAGTTTTTTTCAAATACTAAAAAAACCATTTAATGTGATCTACGTGATCGAGTGCACAAAATTTTATTAGGATAAATTTTCATACTTTTTTTTTTTATACAAACGAAAAATTAAAAAACTATTGCTTTTTCGAAAGTTGAAGTGGTAACTATGAAGTTAATATGATGAACTTCGTAATTGATAATATTATTTTAATTAATAATAAAACAGAAAATTAATAGATAAAAAGAAAGAAAAAAAATAGCTTATTACTTCTTTTCTGGTAGTATTTTATCAAAATATAAATAAAACTGTCAGTAAAGAAGTGTGTATTATAGCCACGTTTATATATTTTATTCTCTCAAACTACTATTTCAATTCAGTTTTTTATATATTGCCTGTAAAATTATTAAAATTTCATTGATTTTTGTAATCTTTTAACTCCTGAGCATTTTGTCAAATCTTTCCATAAAAATATCCGTACATTTTTTTTTTAAGATTATTCTATCAAATAATTATATAAATATATAATTTATACTTTGCCATGATGTGGTATGTATAATTTTACCTAAGTGATATGTGTTTTGCAATTATAACTGAATATCAAATACAAATTCTGCAATAAAATGATGTCAAAATTAATTAATTTAATGTAATAAATATTTTATTTTACCTATATTATTTTATCCTTTATACTTAACATCATATAGGAGAGAGTAGGGCAAAATGAGCCCTTCAAGAAAAAGGTTTTATATGTAATGTAAATGTAAGCCTATTTTGCCCCTCTTTCCTACATCTATATATATATATATATATATATATATATATATATATATATATATATATATAAATTCATTAGTATCTGTTAAATATTATTCAGTATCCAAATATATTTAAATAAAAACTTAATCAAAGTAAGAAATAAAAAGATTTCATAATAAATTTTATTTACTGTTTACGACTTTTATAGAATTTTGATGTATAGTCGAGGTCATAAATGCGGAATAAAAAAAAATTAAAAAAAAAATCAATGGTATACGACCTCTTAAGCATTGAATTAAGATCAAGGTTAAGAAAAATCGTGGTATCAAAATAATAATAGATGGGTGAAGGATGTCAAGAAACTGGAGGTAAAATTTTTCCCACCGTTGAAATGAACTGCGGCAGTAATTAAGCATATTTAACGAATGTAAGTGAATGTATGGATATAATAAGTTTGCAAATAATATAATATTTTTTATTGAATTGATGAATGTTACATTATTATCAATGTATTATCATTGACTCACTCAGTTATATAAACTATTTTTCTATTTCGGAAAAAAAATATGAAAAAGATATTTTTTTTAAATTATCGAAATTTAAAAAATTGTTCCTTCATTATGATAAATATTTTGACTTTCTCTCTTCCTCAAGAGATAATTAAATTATTGTCAATAAGTATCAAATATGAAGTTATAACTAATATGCTTGTAATAAAATTTAAAGTTAAGAATATCAGGTATTAATGTGAAATAATGAATTAAAAAATATTAAAACATTTAATTCGTTCAATTTCGTTTAAAAAGTAACTAATAAAAAATTAAATGTCGTATAAAATGACGAGTATTTAATATATATTTTTACAGTTTGTTGTAATCTTAGTTTCAATGTAATATCATAGTTTGAGAGATGGAAAAAAATATGTAAAAAAAAAAGCTTTGAAAGTTGGCAGTCTCATCGAATGCCAACAGGCTGAAACATTTGCATTCCGAAACCTCTCCCATAATCAGACACTCAAATTTAATAAATACCAAATTTCAACTTCATCTTGTCACCTTTTTTCTAAACTTGTAAATATACTCATAATATTATGATGAATTTTAATTTAAACATATATTTAAAAAGTCATTTATTTACAATATATTGATATAAATATTTTTTTTAATCAAAATAAAAGTGCATTATTTTCAAAAGTTATTATCTGAATACCTCACAGCAAGTATTTTATGAATAACTTTAAAAAGATATTGCAAAAAAATAATTAAAATGACATTTGTAAAAATAATCTATCTGGTAATGATCGTTACAGTTGTACTTTCTGAATAATTCTGTTCGTTATTTGTCTATAGCTGAGTTATCGTGTTTTTTCATTTATTCTTCCGCATCCCGGCGCAGTTTATATATTACGTAAAATCATAAATATTATTTAAAAACAATATTAAATGATATTATATTTTTTATTAAGCTATACTTATTTACAAAATAATAATGTACGAAACAAAATTCAAATTTGAATAATAAATAAAAAAAAAAAAACCCCGTAAAAATTAGGTGGGAACAAATAAAAATATTTTCTGATCTTCATTAATCATACGGTAGCTGAGAAAAAATATAAAAAAAGTTAATTCAATAACTTGTTTTCTTAGACATGCTAAATTAAGTACGGAATTTCTGGTTTTATGAAATTTTCTGAAAGTCCAGAGGGTCAAACTCTAAGTCTAAAAAAGAAGAGATCGTCTATGTACGAGTTTTCAACAAAATGAGTAAGCATAAAAAATAAATTGTTGAAGGAGATAAATACTAAACATCTTTAAAATCACGTGTAAGCGAAAGTAGTGAAAGCGTATGATCAAGACACCATTGGCGCTCAAACCACAAGGCCAACACTACTTTGAATCTTGACATCTGGACATATCTTTTCTGAATGCATTTTAAATTAGTATGATCAGCATACATTGAGACGTTACAATTTTTTTTAAAACAACTTATCAAATGATGATTTCATTTATAAAAATTATCCGTATACTATTTGTCTATTTATTTATAATATTATATTTCTTTATTCATTTAATACAAAGTTTCTCATTCTGAATATTAATAAAATTTTTGTCATTATAAATAATCAATTTTCCTTGACATAAAATATTAATGATGTAATTTTAATCAATTATACTAAAGAAAATATAAATTAATTTATTTATAAATATTATAGATGTCCAAGACATGATAATTATTATTACCTACTTCTAAGATATCAACTCCTTTCTGTTAATCTACAGATCATTAGATTCATAATTTATTAAAAGTTGGTGAAATTTACTTTTACTATACATGTGTAAGCTATTACTAGGTTAGTAGGTGACAAAACACGAATCAAGGATTAATTCTATCAAATGTATGACTACTGCCGGTGTAAGCAGACATACTGTACCTTGTACTATTGTTATTACTAATATCTACGTAAGAATTTTTTTTCTCTAATTTTTGTTAAAACATAAAAGAAAAAATTTTTTTTCCAATTTTGATTTCCATACTCTTATAGGAAATTAAATTTTCTACCAAAGTGTCGTAGATAGCCGTGCCTGTAACTATAACACCAAAAGAGTTATAAGCCTCCAAAATTCAAGAAAATATAAAATTTTTAACTTCCCGCTAAGAAAATCGACGATTTTTGAAAAATTGAAAAAAGTATTGGTTTCACCCCAATATTCAAAAATCAAGATTTCATCAGATGTCAACATTTGAAAGTGCTAGAATGCTATCCTGACATTTTCAGAGACATGTCTGTATGTGTGTATGCATGTATGTTTGTGTGTGTGTGTATGGATGTAAATCTCTCATATCTTATTAATGAATGAATCGATCTAGATGGTTCTTACGGCATTCGAAAGAGTTCTTCTGAACTTAGATTTTCAGAAAATTTTAGGTCATTGAATTAAATAGATTCTGAGATATTTGAGATATACGAAAATAAAAATTTTTGTTTTTTTTTTTTTCTGAATATCTTGAAAACTGTCAAATCGATCAAATCTGAAATCTAATCAGCTCTAGAACTCGATAGAGGAGATCGAGGCTATTGATTGCCGCCAAGAACGTCTCAATCGGATAATCTGTTCGAGATTTGGGCAGTGAAAGAATGAATAAGAATCGTTTTTTAACTTCCGCTAAGAAAATTGTAAATTTCCAAAGATTTGGGAAGTTATTGGTTTCGGTCTGACTTTGAAAATAGAGTTTTGAACAGATCTCGACGTTTTGAGGTCCTAGAAAGCTATTCTAACAATTTTCGAGATGATGTCCGTGCGTATATTAGACCGGTTCAAAAAAATCGACTAGTTTTTTTTTTTTTTAAACTCGCAGTGAAATTTCTTCCTAGTCATGAAAAAAGAAACCAGTGGAAACGGGAGCTCCTAATATCAATTTTGAAAGGTCGCTCATCGTACATGTCGGGATGAGAGATACATATTTTTGAAGGAAATTAAACGCTCAAAATAAATTGTCTCATGTTTTTTCTCTAAGTCTACTCCTTTAAGAGTTATTCGAGTTTAAAGTCGAACATGTAATTAATTTAACATTTTTTTCTTAATTTTTCTTAAATATTTCATATCCATTATTTGAAAAAAAAATTTTTTCTTGAAATATTAAATTTCCAAGTTTAACGTCGTTGACAAAGTAGATCTTTATTATTCTACTATGAGTGAATGACTTTTCAATTTAAAAAATCTGAAATTAATTCTTTCTTTGAAGTTTAAAAAAAATTTGAATTGTATATACATAATTTTTGTGAAAAACGACCAACTGTGGTTTGTAGGAAATGTTTTCCAAACTTTAATAAAAAAACATTAAAATAATCATTAATTTATTTTATAATGACCTTTCTACTGTAATTTATAAATAAAAGTTATTTCAAAAAGAATGTTCAAGAAAGTGATACTTTGAAATTTGATATTATTATTTCAATGAATAAAAAAAAAAAATGGTCCTTAATAAGTGTCGTCTTTTCATCCAAATGTTATTGTTGGGTTATTGATATTTAATAGTTGTTAGTAGTATTTCATTGTTCATAATTTTGATAGCTGAAGTGAAAATCGTAAATTTTATAAATTGTAAAATAATTTTTTTCCAAGATGAGTTTTATTATTATATCACAATTTAAGAATAAAAGGTTAAATTGATTGCATGTTGAACTTTAAACTCGAATAACTTTTAAAGGAGTAGACTTAGAGAAAAAACATAAGAGACGATTTATTTAGAGCGTTCAATTCCCTTCAAAATTATGTATCTCTCTCCCCGACATATTAATTCAAAAATGAGCTGTAAAATTCCAAAGTTAGAAAATTTTTTTTTCCATATTATTTATACGTAAAATAGAAATTTACGATGAGCGAAGTTTCGAAATTGATATTAAGAGCTCCCGTTTTCACAGGCTTCTTTTTTCATGATTTGGAAGATATTTCACTGCAGGTTTTGGAAAAAAAATATAGTCGATTTTTTTGAACCGGTCTAGTGTATATGTATAGTCGATCTAAAGGTGTGATCCCGATAGCTACAGTTGCGCCTAAGATAATCAATTACGGACTGGTATTCACTCCTTCTAAAGCAGAGAGAAGCTCTACTTAACAATTAGAGGATCGCGAGCGTGGGAATCCTCGCTTAAGGTCCTCCCCTCGGATGCAAGGACACGGAATGCCAACTCTACGACAGACTCGTGCCTAGTTATGTCCCAGAGTACGCGTTTTGTGATACCCAGCGTCGGAAAACCCATTCAATCCAACGGTCACCTAATTCTAAATTCACGAAATAAATATTTTAATCCGGAATGCTAGATCGAATATTTATTTTTTTCTGCCTAAACGGGACTTAAAACTATTTCAGCGAAGATACCAGCGAAAAAGTATTTCTAAGCCGGGTGAATAAAACTGAATTTTTAACAAGAGAAAACTAAATAAATGGAAATACCTTCTTATATTAGTCGTCTTCTTGCTCTGGTCTTGATGCTTCGCTATGCCAAAATACTTGCTCGGATTAATCTCGGAACGAAACTGATTGATAGTGTGGTCCCAGCGAATGGACTGTAAACCTTCAGCAGTCCACTCTACCTAGGGACAGTACTGAAAGGGACTGCGCGCTCTAGCGGCGCTCGGTGGAACTACCTCTCTCCTTTCATCGCAACTCAGTTCCGCCGCCGTACTCACTAGCATCCGCTCTCAGGGCCGTATTTTTGCTTTCTCGCCCCCTTACTTTTTTTTTTCTTTTTACTTTTAACTTAAATTTAAAAATTAAAAGTATCACGTGCTCGACATACTATTCAGTTAAATATCATTTAATGTTGAATAGATATTTTGGTTACTTTTAATTAGAACTGCGGTTCTATTAAAATCAATGTTTTTTAATAATAAAACTACCTACATTTCCCGCAAATATAATATCTTAATAGTTAAGATACCATACTTATTATTAAGATATGCCGAGGACGCTCACACGCGCTAGCGGAAAATAATGAAATTAAAACAAAAAGAAACTGCCCACCTGTCTAAAAAATCGGGTAAATCAGTATCCATTTTTATTAATCAGTATCAGTGCGATAATCATTTATAATTATATAAAATTATAGAAAATTAATTTTTTATTTCAATTATTACTATCTAGATTGTAATTTTTATTTATCATAATAATTAGTTTTAAATAGCGATAATTGCATAAAAAATTCAAAAATCGCTAAAACTTTAATAATTTGTATTTTAAAATTGAAATTTTCATTTTATTTGAAAATAAAACGGTATTATCACACTAAATACAAAGTACAATTGTATTAACTAAAATTTCATTTTAAATCTTTTAATAGTTATCATTAGATATTAAAAAATGTTATCTAAAATGAAAAATTACAATATACATTTAAAATTACTGTCAATTGTAAAAAATTCAAATTAACTGTAAAAATTACATTGAAGATTCGTTAAATTTTCGCTTGAAAAAAGTAAATATATTCTTATCCATATCAAAATAGTTCAATGTTACAAAAAGTAGAAATCGTTATAAGAATTATTAAAAGTTAGTACATTAGTCATAACTTTGGTTTTGTAGTTGATAAATATTACATCTCTAATGTAATTCTACCTAAGGTATAGTGTACATTTTTGAATGTCGGTAAGACAGATTGCTACTCCGGAAAACAAAATTACTATTTGAGATTGTAATTTTTAGTTCAATGTATATGATGCCATTGATGTTGTATCCTATCCATATACTTGCTATAGATTCAGAATTTCTAATCGTCATTGCGTCTGAGCTGTCAATGTACTTGGTTAGGGTGTGAAGAATCAGTGAGAACCGGGTTCAATCCCAACGTCAGGCAAATAATTTAATTTTCAAGCTTTAATTATAAATTATTCTGCATTTGCATACGCGCGCGCGCGTGTGTGTGTGTGTGTGTGTGTGTGAGTCCTGTTCGTCAGTAAGTAGTAGTACCAAATACGCGTCTCCCGACGTGCATGATTATTATTTTAGGAATGGGGACGAAATTACTTTCTGAATTGTAAAAATTACAATCTGGATTATAAAAATTACAACCTGGATTGTAAAAATTACTCGCCAGAATACATTTTTCACAAAACGCATTAAATAATATTTGCTAAGTACAATAGTAAAAATGATTGGTACATTATACCCGTGTAAAAAAGTTAGGGAATTCCGGCGGTGAGTCGGCAGGATTCCTAAGGAATTCATATTTGTGTCAAAATAGGAATTCCGGATAAAAAATCGACATGTGATTTTATCGTAATGGATGGCGAAAATTTCAGTCAAAAAAAAAGTAATATCAGATAATCCAACATAATTGCAGAAAGACGCAGTTAAGAAAAATAATGTAAGATTTCCCATCTTAGTAATATCTGGCGAAAAAGTACATGAATAGCAGAAAAATTATTGTCGAGAGTAGCCGATAGGAAATTTTTGATTCAATTTCTTGCTGCTAATAGTTCATCGGAATCCACCGATCTTTAAACGAATTGACAGGTATTTAATAAACACCGATGTGCTTAAATTTCGTCTTGAATACCGGATAAATTCAGGAGGAATTTCTACTAAGCTCCGGTGAAATTATTGGCAGTAAATTGAATCAAAAATTTAATTTTTCTACTTTAAAAATAAATCACTAAATGTTCATGTAATTTTCCGTTAGAAATCGGCTGGAATTCCGCCGAAGCTTTATATGAATCCATCCAGAATTTATCTGGTGTTCAAGAAGAAATTTTAGGACATCGGTATTAATGAAAAACCTATTGAATTTATTTAAAAACCACTTGAAATCCGTTGAATTGTCGGCAGGAAACTGAATCAAAAATTTTTATTTTTTATTTCAAGAATAATTCATTGAATATTCATGTACTTTTCCGCTAAAAATCGACTGGGTTTCTGCCGGAGCTTTATAAGAATTCCTCAGGGATTTATCTGGTGTTCGAAAAGAAATTTTAGGGCATCGGTATAAATTAAATACCTGTAAATGTGTTCGAAGATCAATCAAATTTCGATGAATTATTGTACTAACCAGCAAGACACTGAATCGAAAATTTCCTTTCGGCTACCCATGTAACTTTTGTGTCAGATGTCACTAAGATCTTACTAGGAATCCGTTACGTGATACGACCTTTTTTTATCTGGGAAATCTTACATTATTTTTTATAATTGCATCTTTCCGCAATTATATACGTTCAGCTGATATTACTTTTTTTTTTATTGAAATTCTCACCACCCGTTACGATAAAATTGCATATCTCGTTTTCATCAGGAATTCATCCGGAAGTCCTATTTTTAGTAAATTCGATCTTAAATGCAATAATTTTTATAATCAACAGATGTTTTTATTCTAAATAATATGTTGTAATTTTTACTTTGAGTTATGTAAAAGTTTTGATTTTTTTTTTGACATTTTGAGATTACTTTCTCGGATTGTAAATTTTTTTTTCAAAATTAGTAAAAATTCTTTAAGCTTTTTCTCCGTATAAAAAATACTAAAAGTGAATCTTAATAATCCATCGAAGCTAAATAAAAGCCCACCTTTCGCAAGAAGGATACGCAATGATTTCATAAAGAGAATTATTAGAGTGAATAAAATATTAAAGTGAAATTAAATAATAATTAGAAAACTATGATTGTTAGTTTTAGTTTTATCATATAACTATATTAATTAGATTATATTCATTCTTATAGTTATTTTGCATTAAGAGGGTTTGCCATCTATTCTCTTTCTCACACACATTTGAACAAACGTAACGGTCCTTGTTGCTCTTACAATACATTAGCAAATGGAAATTTTAAATGAGCCGTTCTCAGGCATAAACTGAAATTTCCAAACCGGAAGCATTTCATTCGATAAATAATAATTTTACGCATCGAATGACATATTTTATTCAATTATTTGGGCCTTTATCTATAAAAACGGTTCATTTGAAAATCACCTGTTTCATTCTCTTAGTTAATGTTTTTTATATTATTTTATTAAAATTCTAATAATAAAAAATTATAATAAATGTGACAGTTTTATTATTGATTAAAGTACATTCCCTTTCTTCAAATAGTTTAACGATGAATTGAAGATTATTTATTTTTAATTTGATCCAATATATTTTCAACGGAACTATTCAAATAATTAATTTAAATATATACTTATTTTATATAAGTACCATTTTATTCAATTTAAGAATTCTACTTCTTCATTTAAGTATCAATATCTTAATTATTAGAGATCGGCCGGTAGAGGGCTACAGTGCACACGTATTTTCAATAAGCTCTGTGTTTTAAAATTCAATTAAATAATTAAACGTAGTCTATTGCATACTAGAATAGCAGAAAACACCACAATAATTAATCTTGTGCAAATTAAAGTATCGTTTTCGGTGTCTACTTCAGTGAAAAAATCAGGCTACGCTTATAGGTGGTTGCATTTGAAGGTTGAGGATGATGACAAAAACAAAGCCGGGCAGACCAACTAACTTATCACGCTTTGGCACCCAAGACTTTCATAACCCCAGCATAACCACGCACATGCTAAGATTATCTGATAAGATCAAAACCGGTAACTCAAGTAAAGATCCTCCGAAAGGGACAGGTAAGAGAAATGCGGACCAAAACACGCAAGGTGAGTACTATACCGCTAGTCAAGATAGTATGGTGATGCTTGCCAACCAAATAAACGAATTCAAGACGAAATCAAGACTTTACGTGACGATTTTAGGACCCTGACTGAGAAAAATGCTTTCCTAGAAGCGGAAAATAAACTCCTCATGGAAAGAGTCACAAGGTTAGAAATGAAAGAAGAACGCAGGGAACGTGAGCTGATAAGCCAAAACATTGTAATTAAAGAACTAGAATTGGAGGGCCAGCACTCATAACCTCGAAAAATCCCTCACTGAAAACCTAGGGTTACAACGAAAAGTGGACCAAATCGCGCAGCTTGGGAGAAAAGACGCCCCTAAAGTAATAGTAGCCAAAATGAAATCGCATGACGACAAACCTATCATCGTGGAAACCGAGAACAAACTGAGAGGATCCAAAGTATACATAAATCATGACCGTACATTCAGAGAAAGAGAAATCCAGAGTAGAATGTATAAAATTGCTAAGGAAGAAGAGGGTAAAGGAGTCACAGTTAAAATTGGCTTCAAAAGTTTAAGAATAAACAATGAATTCTATATTTGGAGAAAAGGACAGGGCCTAGTGGAGTCCTTTCAAAATAACACACGTCGCGGGAGTAACCGTCGCGAGCACTCTTCACCACTATCAGGCCGCAGTCAGCGATCATTATCTGAGCGAAGCCTTGGATATTAGCCCTCTCAGAGCTAACAACATCTGCTTCTGGAACGCCAGAGGCATAGGCAGCCTACACAATATTACTAGGCAAGAATTTGAGGAACATCTGCAAAACACAGTCGCAATTGGATTAAGTGAAACTTGGTTATGCAACTTAATAACTAACCTACCCCCGCTCTATAAACACATGACCGCTATCTCGTATCCTGCTCTGGAAGAGAAAGAAGCTGGGAGACCTAGCGGTGGTCGCGGCTTCCTATACGACAGCAATCACGTATCACAAGTTACGGTTCTGGAAGCCCTAGAAATAATCGAGGGCCGTCTAGATTACAAACTAGGCTCTCGCTAGCGATATCGAGGCAAAACTAGAAATCGCGCCACCTACAATTCATGCGTAAATATTACTTGAACCAATATCCGTGTACGCTAGTATGTATTTTATTGTATACAGTAAATAACCTACTAGAAGAATGAAAATTATGTTTATATATATTATGAGTAGTTGAACAAATATTAAAATGTAAATTAATTGTGTAGTTATGTTGTTAATATCTCAATGTATAAGTAAATAATTAATTTTAATAATGGATACAATTAAAAGACTTGATACAATAACCAAACTCCGACTTTGGGCAATAAAATCCATCATTGCAGTTTGTCATTTAGATGATTTGTTAAACATATCACAAAGTAGTGTACTTCTAGAAAAATACGTGATATTAAATCGTTTAACATTAATGATAGCTAATTAATAGCATTAACGATGTGAAGAAATAATAATTTTAATGTTACCATAATTAATAAATGTTCAAATATTCGAATTTTAAAATATTAAAAAAATAAATAAATTATGTTGCATTGTTTTTTATTATATTCGTTTCATGAAAAAGTTTGAATAAAAGAATGTTAAATAAAAGAGTTTTTAAATTAATCAGACTATCAATAATTATTAGATTTAAAATTAGTAATTTAATTGTTACAAATAATTTCGATTTCAATTTTTTTAAATAATAATTTATAATAGTTTATTTGTATTTGATCAATATATAACCTATTATTAGGAATCATGGGATTTAATATCGCCATTTTTTATTTCATTTCTAGGCAAACTAGCCAGGCACTAGCCAGTACCTCGATATTATACTGGCTAGGGCTTGGCTAGAATCTAGTATAACTAGCCAGGCGCTAGCCAGCGCCTCGAATTCATTTCTACTAGGGAGCTAATGAAACACTAGTAGCTATCAAAGCAAAAGTGGTCAATCTTGACGTCATTATAATCAACATATACCTTAAAAATAAATTCTACAAAGAGCGGGTTGAGCTGGTCGAAGACTTTTTAATTAACACAGTTGCTAGGCATAGTGACTGCACAATCATCCTAGGCGGCGATTTCAATAGTAGAATAGGGCTACGCAATCAACTAAACGAGGAGAAGGTTGAAGGGAGCAATTTTATGGCAGTACGGAATACCAAAGGCAATGTTATCAATAGCAACGACGTATTTTTAACTGATGCACTTGAAGCAGCTGGACTGGTGGTTCTAAGCAGCAGGTCAAAATCAGACGCAACAGGGGAATTAATCTATTTCGGTGGCGTAGGCCAAACGACAATTGACTTCATTAGGAGTGACGCTAACAGCCTTCTAAACCTTGAATATTTCGAAGTTGTCAACTTAGGGTTATCAGATCACTTGCTAATAAAGGTCACGCTAAAACAAATAAATCCGAATCTCATCGACCAGGACAACAATAATAACACAGCGGCGCTTAAATATATTTGGGATGACGAGAAGTTTGAAGACTACATAAAAGAACTACAATCGCTACCGTGCAGCTCATCAGACGACCGCACTATCGAAGAGGTGAGCCAAAGACTATCACGGGCAATCACCGGCATAGCCAAAAAGCTAGGAATAGTGCATCAAATACAACCAAGAAAGAACGAGAGACAGGATAGCCCATGGTTCGACCGGGAATACAAAGAGGGTAAGAAACTGATTCATAGACTGTATAGAGTATACCAGAAAGACAGCTGCGATGTGAGGAAGCGAGAATTCACTCTAGCCAAAACCAGTTTTGCTAAATTAGTTAGAACCAAGAAAAAAGAACACTCAGAAACTATTCAGAAAGAGCTCAGTGGTGCTAAAGACATGAGAACATTTTTGCGACTGGTTAACAAATACAAGAAGAAACAGTTTAAAGCTTGTCCGATAGAAATTGAAAGATGAGAACAATTCTACGCCGATCTGCACCCAATTGCTATTGTCACCGAAATATCCCTTCTAGATGGCAGACACCCATGACTAGACGCCGAAATTACATTCGATGAAGTACGTAAAGCAGTCAGATCAACCAAAGTAAACAAAAGCCCAGGTCCCGACGACGTAGGCAACGGATTTACAGAAACCTTCCAGGAAACTGAGCGTACTACCTCATGAAACTATTCAATAAGATATTAGAAAAAGGAGAAATCCCCGATACGTGTGCACAATCGGAGGTAGTACTATTTCATAAAACAGGAGATGACCAAGACCCGTACAATTACAGGGGCCCTAGCCAGCTGTATCTCAAAAATCTTCACAACGGTTCTAGCCACTCGCCTGAGCAAATGGTGTGAAGAAGCTAAGATCCTACCCGAATGTCAAGCAGGCTTTCGTGCTGGCAGATCTTGTGAAGACAACTTCTTTGTTTTAGCTTCAAAAATCAACCTGGCACTATGCGAACCTAGAGGAGTACTTTACGCAGCTTACATAGATTATAAAAAAACCTTTGGACTCCTACAAATAAATAAAGGACTACTACAAATAAGCAAGATTTAGAATAAAACTCGATCACGTCAGGAAATCCAATGACATCAACGTGACGGTGGGTGTCTTGCAAGGGGATCCACTCAGTTCAATCTTATTCATTCTATTCCTCCACAACGCCACGCAATTCTTCATCGACAAAGGATACATTAACATCGAGAAATGGATGGAGCTACTATTATTTGCGGACAATAAGACTATTCTGGGAAAAAATGCAATTGATTTACAGAATATATTGGGCACCCTAGAGGAATACTGTGAGATAAATGGTTTAATAGTTAACACTGAAAAAACTAAGCTGATGCGTTTTAAGAAAGGAAGTCGTGGTAAACCCAAAGAAGTATAAAATACAAGAGCCAGACACTCGAATTTATAAGCTACTTCGTTTACTTAAGAGTACCATTCACCCCATCCGGATTGTTTAGCGAGGCGTCGGTCTATTTCGCCACAAGAGCAAGGGTGGCCTTGAGTTCAGTGTGGAGCACAATGATAGCAGCAATAATGACCAACTGGTACTCGCTAACGCAAAACATGATAGAAAAGTATAACTTGACAATTGACCCTATTGGCGACACGTTCGTGGATGACCTAGCCGAGGTACCACACAGAATAGCAAATATAAACTTCGACGGGGACAGAACCAGAATGCTGAATTCAAGCTACCATCATATTTTTAAGGACATTAAACAGGGGGAAATCTTGCAATGCGAGGACTACCTAACTATGAAAATCCCGCTATACCAAATAAGAATCATTGCCTAACTAAGACTGGCTGGACAGGAACGAATCTCAATTAGAATAAAAAATATTAAATATGAAATCTACACCAAAAACCTATGTATGATCTGCAACCTTAAGGAGTGAGAAACACGAACACATTTTCTGCAGATGCCTAACGTACACAGACTTCAAAACAGCTTTTAATCCGCTACTATTCCCCGATATCTTTATGATCAAGACGACTCAAGAAGCTAAAAACCTGTGCTACTTCATCAAGAACTGCTTGACCTTACGTGCATTCATTCTATCCGAAAATTAACGCTTAAAGTAACCCGATCTAACTTAAAAGTCATGTGTTAGGATAACCCTAAAAAATTTTTTAATTCTACTGATTGCCACTGTAATTCGTATTATGACATAAATGAGTTTGAAACTCGCTATAGTCAATGAATCCATTGATCTAGTCTTAAACCAAAATCTAATGCAACTTAATAAGAATATCTAGTACTATATAAAAGGACCTTCAGGTCATTTCTAAAAGATCCAAGATCTAAACAAGTATATTTTAATAAAATAATAATAAATAATATCTTAACTATTAATATATCTAGAGATGCACTGATAGTGAAGGATTTCAGTAATTAATAAGTTAATGCTAGGCTCAAGTACTGGTATTTTAACTATTAATATATGTAGAGTTGTGCCAAGAATATTCGATTATTTAAAATGAATATATTGTTTATTCATAATGAACGGAAATCTAACTTTCCATAATTAACTCTACCATTTATTTGAATTAAAAAAAATATCTTAACTATCAATACATCGTTTTTTCAGTATACACAGAGGAAATTTTCGAGATTGGCCCACATGGTCAACCATTTTTCACATTTTTTTCATTGATAAAGATACTCAAGTAAAATTGATTGAAAAAATTTTGCTCAGAATTATCAATTTCAAATAAATAACAGAGAACATTTCACACTTTGAATAGAAATGTATTTTACTCTCGATTAAAATTTTTTTTTTACTATACAAAGCATAACAAAAATAAGTTGAGTAACTTCATTAACGTATTTACTATCCATTATCATATAATAATTTATATATACGTATAATTGAAACAATTGTATACAGACTACAGGATATAACCATTGCGTTAATCTTTTATTCTCATTTACGTGATTGAAGATTTACGTGATTTAATTTACTATTCTAGGTGACTACAAAAACCAATCTATTCACCAACTTTCTCACGAATATCATTGAATAGAAAATAAATGATATCATTATACAGAAAATATACATCTTAGAACCAAGGCAATAAAAAAAAGTTAAGAGTTTCGGTCTATTTCTGCACCTCGTACCAGATAGCTAATTATTATGTAGACATAAACTTGTGCTCTCGGTGTGATAGTGACCCCGTAATGCTTCAACGAGTAAAATCTCTTGTATTACAAGTTAAAGTAATTATCATTGATAATATAGTGAAATATGCAATAAATATTTTCGCTAGCCATTTACCGTTCAATCACACTGCAAATAATAATTTTTTTTAATGTACGTAAAATAGTATTTCTCAATTTATAATTATTGTGATTTATATTTAGTTTCATTAGGTATTATCATCGAAGTTATAAAACTAATATTTTATACTTTTATGATGTATTTGCATGTGATACTGTTTTTATTAAATCAAAATAATTATTATATTTTGAATTGCATGATATTAAATACTATAATATTTAAGATACCAAAATTATAAATCCAACGAATCCTAGTAATAGCATTAAGGGTATAGCATCATTACAATTCATGAGAATAAGAAATAGTGCAAGACAGCATAGCAAAATTTTTTCTAATATTGACATTGCGCGTATAATGCCCTGAAAAAATTTATATTCCATATTAATTGAAGTTACTATTAAAAATTTACAATTTTCAAGAATAATTGTTACGTTAATTTTTTAATCCATAGATATCGAGTGGTTCTCATAATTAAAAAAATTAAAGCATTAACTTCAATGGAAATACATTATCAGTAATTAAAAAAATATATGTTATTGATCAAGATATTGAGTTGGATTTAAACTCAAAAAATTTAAAAAATACAGTACTAATTAATTTTTTTAAAACCTTAATTAGTTATTGATAATTATAAGTTTATTAAAGTTTCGAAATAAAATTTAATGATTTAAAATACTATGCTGAAATCTAATGGACTTATGTACAATTGAAAAAATAACAGTTGTATTGAAATAAAGTAAAATACAATGTGTTATTTAAATTTTTAATAATTTGTTACTCTTGAAAATTTAGAATAATGTAAAAATCAAGTATATAAATAAGCTTATATACATGTGATTTTAATCTAATAATAATATTGAAATTAAAATATGATTTTCTGAATGAAACCGATATATTTTAATTCAAAACGTTGATTAGATTCAACGGGATTCAATCGAAAAATAATATTTAATCGGAAATTTTTCATTGAATACTATTGAACTGAATCAAACATCTGAACAGGGGAAGGGAGTAGAACTGAAGGGGTGTAGGTGAAAAAAATAAATATTTTTTTAATAAAAACGGTTTCGAGCTCATAAGTTTTCGCTTTTTTATAAAAAACATTAAAAGATAAAAAATTATTTTATTACTTATACTCCTTCAATTCCAACCAATTATATTTATATTTCATATTTCCGACTGATTTGAATTTATCGATAAGTCAAAATAGCTTGCTTTAAATTTCAAACAAATTTTCAACAGTAATAATTTAATATGTGTTATTTAAAATATCGGGGAAAGGGGGAGGAGGCAGAGTGGGGCCCTTAAAATTTTCAAAACTTCAAAAAATATGGGGGTACAGTGAGCCCCTCAAAATTTTTTATGCATCAATAAATTCGGACGGACAATAAGCTTATCAAAATTTCTTATATAATGAGGGCTAAAATAAATTACCATAACTGTTCATTAAATATAATCTATTAAGAAAGTTAAAGATAATAAAATTACGTTTTAAAGTTACATTGCCGCAGGCTATTAAAATAATTTATTAAAAATTATTAATAAAATGTAATAGTTTTATAGTTCTTTGCAAATATCACGAGTGAAGCTTCGCACAACTTTGTTGTGAACACCGGCACATGAATCATGCACGGAAAAAAATAATCGTTAGCATACACAGGGGAACACACACGCGCACTCACGCACGCACGGACACACTCGCACTCGCATACGTGTGAGCGCACACAAAAATTCGCACGCAGTCGGACGCACACACACGTTCACACACACACACACACATTCGCACATACTCATACGCACAATTGCACGTACGCACATTCACAGACACGTACGCACACTGATACCAAAAAAATCGGTAACAGCTACCGAAAAAATCGGTAACCACTACCGAAAAAATCGGTAGTTGTTACCGAAAATTAATCGGTAACTGTTAACGAAATAATCAGTAGCGGCTATCGATTATTTTTTTCCGTGTGGGCCCAATTTTTACATTGGCCACATTGAATTCATTGCTCTAAAGATTCAGAGTATAATTTATCACAAAAAATAAAAGCAGTATCATCCACCAATTATTTTTAGGGGAAGAAGAGGCAAAGCGGAGTACCCTCAAAATTTTATAAAAAAAATTTTATTTTTTAAATGTTTATTAAACATTCCAAAATTACTTTTATATCATACATGCTCAAAATAAACGCCGTTAAATGCCTAACCTCAGCCTCATAAACTTTTTCATTAAACACTCATTACTTCTGATTGGTCAAATGCCGTGTTTAAACTTTCTTAACCCTTTAGAGTCAGAGGATCTTGAATCGTTTACGTGTGAGACTAGTGGGGAGAGCGCGAATGGTCGAGTCCCGTGAGCTTGTATGAGTGACATGTGAAAGTAGTAGTGTGCCTGTGAGTACCCTTCCACTCATTTGAATCTCGTACTGCGTTCTCACACACTCACTCTTTATTTTCTGGCTTGAACTGTTCAGCTCATATAGCTGTTTGTGTGTTGGGCTTTAGTTCGCGCGGGATTTTTAAATATCAAGTTTTGATCTTCTAAGAAAGTTGTATAGGACACATACGTGTTGTGCAGATGGAGTTTTTAAAATGGAATTGATGTCGATAGGTGGGGTGAATTTAAGAATTTTTAAGGCCTTTAGAAGCGCTGGTCGGTTGGTTTCGAAGCGGGTTGTGCTGCGTTCATCGACAGCAGTGCTGCCAGAACGTGCGATATTTTTACCTCCTCCTGCCATTACACTCAATGCTATTTCACCTCAAGAGGAGGTAAAAATATCGCACGTTCTGGCAGCACTGGGCAGCACTGATCGACAGTACCCTCGCGGACTTGGAATCACTGAGAAATCACTGTGAATTCACTTTCACCGTAATTTGACGGTGTATTTACGGTGATTTCATAGTGAATTCACAGTGATTTTGTGCCATTTTGTCGTTGTGATTTAGTAGTGATTTCACCGTGATTTTACTGCGAGTTTGCAGTAAATTTATGGTGATTTCCCCATAATTCTACAGTAAATTAATGGTGATTTCACATTGATTCCACAGAAAATTTATGATGATTTCTCTATAGTTTTATGGTGATTTTAGAATAGCAAAAAAAAAGTTGTTCAAACATTCTTCAACTTTTTTATGTACTTTTTTTAAATAAACTGAATATTTGTGTCATGATGGCCATTTTTAATTTTTGTTTGTATTCTTTTTTTTTTATTTCAAAGTTCTCTGAACACTTAAAAATTTTCAAGATGTGTTTTGAGAAATAAGTTTAATGGGAAAAATTGCAAAAAGCTTCAAAGTTTGATATTATAGAATGGCAAAAAAAGTTCATAGGAAATTCGCTGTGAATTCACTATATATTCACTGTAAATTTACTGTATATTCACTGTGAATATTCTGTAAGTTTACTGGAAATTCACTGTGGATTCACTGTGAATTGGCTGTGGTACCACACTAAAATCACTGCAATACCACTGTGAGGTAACTATGAATCGACTGTAATAACATAATAAGATCACTGTGAAACCACTATCGAATCACTGTGAGATAACCATAAAACTACAGTGATCGAATGGCACAAAATCACGATGATTTCACTGTAATTTCATCATGGTCTCACAATGTTTTTACTATAATCTCACTGTGATTTCACTGTGATTTTACAGTGATTCCAGGTCCGCGAGGGTATACCGTAGTTAGTATTGTTGACGTGAGGAAATAGTCTCCGAAAGTAAGGTTAGAAAAATTAAAAAAATTTTATACATTGCTATGTAATTGCAATGGTACTTCACTATATTTGTAATGTAACCGACGGTTGTTCTTACTTGGAATTTAAGTCCTTTGATATTTATTACTTAATAAATTAGAAATAAAAAATAAAATTATTTTTACTTCCCGCCCAGGTGAAATTTTTTTTCTTATAATACGACCCTGTCACATTTGCTTCGCGCTCTTTCTAATTCTATCAGGATCTGCCAGACTTAAGAGTGGGGTTTCAAGGTCAGACTCTAAAGGGTTAAAGCATTTGTGCATCCCTTCTACCGCGAAATTCGACGAAAATAGGCGTGATATATCCCTACTCTAAAATCCAAGTTATCAAAATGTTCAAGATAGGTTATCGGGGTGAACTCGCCATTACGTAAAGCTGCATCACTAGCAAAAAAATTCTCTAGATTACACATGCGAATTGAATTGATCGGCTAACGATTGTGGATCGTCATTAACCGATGAATTTGTCTCACCTTAAATTTATAACCTGAACTCTAATTTTATTCAAAAGTGATGAAAAATAAAAATAAATACCACATTTTAATAAAATCGAATCAAAGGAGGATATAAATTAACCTAAAAGTTTAAGACTTCCCGGGAAAAACGAATCATATATGGTCATATATAGATCATAAATATCCATATATGGACCATATATAACTATATATAGGTATATTTAATAATATATGGTCATACATCATACATAAAAGTGAACATAAAAATTTTATGCATCTCAAGTTCTATATATGACCATATATAACTGTATATAGGTATATATAATAATATATGGTCATACATAAATGTGAACATGAAAATTTCATGCATCTCAAATTCTATATATGACCATATATAATTATATATAGGTATATATAATAATACATGGTTATACATAAAAGTGAACATAAAAATTTCATACTTCTCGATATCATACACATCGAATATCAATCAACTAATTTTTACTGTAATAATAATAATCAATGAACCAATATCATTATATTTTGCTTTTTCGAAAGTGATTATACTCTTTCAATCTTACATAGCGCAACTAAACTTTGTTGAAACTGTCGGTCGCATAGCCTAGTCGTCAAAGCGTCAGTCTCTCGTACGAAAAGTCCCGGGTTCGAATCCTACTGAAGCGGGGCGGTCATTAATAAGTCTAGCGTTTTTTTTCTGAATTAAAAATTTCCAACTCGATTCGGAATTCAATTATTCACAGATTTGATAATCTCTGCGTTGCCAAAATAATTAAAAAAAAAAAATTTTAATTTTAGTTAAAATTTCTATACATAGTCATATCAAGTCATATATGGCCATATCAAGCTATATATAGTCATATCAAACTATATATGCCCATGTAGTGTCAATTTCTATACATAGTCAGGTTAAGTTATATATGGTCATATCAAGCTATATATGGCCGTATAAAATTATATATCGTTATATATCGCCAATTTCTATATACGGCCAAATATATCGCATTTATATATGGCCATATATTATTCGTTTCTCCCGGGTTGTTAGTTTTATATTTGGAAAAAAACTTATTCAAGTTTTTATTATTGAATAATACATGTATCAGACTTCTTAAAAAGACCTAATAATTATTAGGGTAGTTTTCATGTTTATTGTTTAATAAAACAATAAAATAAAAATATTATTGTAATTTCTATTAAATAAATAAGGATTCAATTTTATTTTTAATAATTGAATAAATAAACCTCTAAGTAATTTTATATAAATAAATAAACTGAATCAAAAGAAACATTGATTTCTATGAAGACAAATTATTAAAATGATCGCGACCGCATGGCGCCGACGTAAGCATTTATTGACGTTTCAATTTCGAGCATTTAGTATATAACATACCGTAGACAATCCGTAACATGAAGTATAATACTCTCGTTCGGTTGGTAACACTCGCTTCGCACTAGTTATCTAAGGTACTATTTTAAATATGATTATATTTCTATTTTGAATATTTTTCGTTAAACTTTTTCAAAAATAAAGTATTAGTCGAAAAATGTTCATGGCTTTTGTTTTATGATGAAAACCAATAAAAAAATTTTGTTCTTCCTTTGCAAAAGGGTCTAAAAAGAAGTAAACGCGTTAAAAAAATAAAATTATAATTATTTTCCTTAAGGGGCTCACTCTGCCCCTCCCTGCTCCTATATTCAGTAATTTTAAAGTTATATTAAATTACTAAAAGAATATTACTGAGTAAAATTTTAAACCATTAAATAATCTACATAAATTAAAAAGTAATTAATATTGAAATTTAAGCATTAGTTTTTATAATTTAAACAGGTCCAAAAATCCGTCAAGTATGTAAATGATTACTTTATTGATTAGGATTTCGAATCTCTACAGTTATCGCATACCCCAAGCGCGGTCATTCTGTATATATACAAATGTATACATTAAAAAATATTTAAAATTTTTTTTGTCTTATCGTTTTAAATCCTTTCTTTTAATAAGGGAAACGCACTCATGTTAAATTATCCCTACGCTCTTTTGATTACACTTAATTGGGTTTATTGACAATTTACTAAGAAATCATTTCGACTTGGTGTTAAATCAATTCATTATTCCATTGATTCCAAATGAATCATTTCAATCTAAGAAACCAGTACTTTCAATAGTCCTGTAAGAATCTTTAAAAGCACGATAATTTTCGAAAAATTTAATAAACTGGCCTGAATTTTTATTTAATGAGCTAAATTTGTAATCGAGATAAAATTTTTTATCTTGCGCGAAAATTTTTCTTTTGTGGTGATCTATAATTTTTTCTAAAAAAAAAATATTGCTCTAAAATGGCGCACCCTATTGTATATACTAAATTTATTATTCATATAAAATTCAAAAGAAAATAATTAAGTTACCTTTATAATTATTTTCACCTAGTTCTATTCAAAAACACCCAATACTAATACTCGGAAAAATGACAAAGGCAATATATTCTTTTACGCCACTATAATTTATATCAAATTTTGTGTTTGATCAAAGCTTCATAAAAAATACTTTATCATTATAAATTTTCATTTCCTTTGAAAAAATAATATTTCAAGTCTCACAAATGAAAAACTTATAAATTTAGCAAATTGTTTGTTCATCGTATCAAAAAATTATTTATTAAATATTTACATAACCACAATACTAAATCTTATGTCGTTTGTTCGGAAAATAATAAAAATAATAATTTTACAAATATATTTTACCACGTTTTTATTAACTCGCTTTCATCAGTGAAAAAAAAAAAAACTTTTTTCAACTATATAAATGTTTGTATCGTACCAAGTAAATATTTGTTTAATCTTAGTAAAAATGTACTTCAAAAAAGTACATTTTTTCAAAATAAGTATAGGAATTCTCAAATCAGGAAAATATTACTGGCTTGAAGTACATATTTACTATGATTACGAATATTATTTGTTTGTATATAGTTCCGAGTGAATATTTGTTTAAATGAAATATTTGTACTTAAGAAAAGTTTTTTTTTTTTTTTTCAGTGATGTATGACTGTTTAGGTGGAATTTTATAATTGTTTTTTAAGTAACTTCCCGACGAGCTAAAGACTTAAAATTCGGAACAAAGCTCAGAATTAGATGACAATGCAAGAAAATGAAAAAAAATAGAGCACAAAATTCATATTTGTTTGTTTATCTGTTCAGTACAAATTTTTTTATAATTCATTAAAAACTAATTTCTGAGTGAATTGAGTGAAGTGTTTTGTTTAATCAGGGATAGCTGACTTTTGTCAGGGATAGTTGACTTTTTTTGTAAAGATTACTTTTTTAATTATTTATCTTATTTATTTATAATTTTAAAGTTGTCTGATGTCTGCTACATTCACGCTCGTTTCACATTAATATTATTTAATAATTGTTAATATTTTGACTATGAATAAATGCAAAAAATAACTCATTTTATTTACTGTTCCAGTATTAGGACAACCCAATTCCCGTATTGGGACAAGGCTATTTCAGCATTTCGGTATTGAGCCTTCTGAGTGTCAGAAAAAAATTTTTTTTTTATATTAAATTTAAAAAAAATGAACTAATGTGATCTTTTTTGAATAGGTAAATGTCTATTCTATGTGATGTGATAAATTATTTTAGTTTATAATCTATTTGAATATTTTTAAAACAATATAAATCAGTTGTATACCCTACGTCGTTCTGGTAATGGGACATTTACCTTATATTGCATGCACCCAACGTTTTTCGTTCTAAATCTTACAAGTATTTTCATAACTTTCAAATATTCACAATCATAAATTATCAGGACTATCAGTAAGAAGTTCAAAATTTGAAATTTTTTTTCAACCAAGATTTGTTAACTATAAACAAATATATATTTGAATGAAATAAATAATTTTGTTCAGTCAAATAAATCTATTTATTTGGCTCAAATATATTGTTCTTTCAGTATACCCAACATCAGTTTTTCCTAAGTGGGACCTAATTGGGAACTCGTTAGGGGAGCCCAATGCAAAAATAAATGACTTATATATTGGTTTTGCCACATCGGGATCCAATCGGGAACTTGTTGGAATAATCCAATGCAAAAATTATTATTATTTTAATGATTTTTATGATTCATATACAATCTGAAGTGCTCAAAATTTGATATTGAAAATTTTTATTTTTAAAAATTTAATAATAAAAAAGTTTGCTTTTACGCTCGTAGACAATATTTATGTTAAAATTACTTTTTTAGTTATCTAAATTGTTTATAAACGATTTCATTTTATCAAATTTATTTAATTTTCAAATCAAATTATTTTTCACTTCTTTTGAACGGGATATTCTGTTTTGTGTCTCTCCCTCTTTTCTATTTTTTCTAGTATAATTTTCATTGATTAAAATTTTGATTAAATTAATTTTTTCTTAATTAACTTAAAGTACCCTGAGGTTTTAATTTAGAAATCCATTTGATCGTAAAATTTTTTAATTTTTTTTAATATTTTGTTTACTGGCTAAAAATTAAACAAAGTACAGAATGAGAATGTATTTATACAAAGAGTACGTCGATCATTGCATCACGGATTTTTTATTTCTTCTGAATTCGTTATTGAAAATTTTCTTACTTTAAAGATAAGTTTTTATATAAACGTGAGATAAATAAATATAAAAAACATATTATTTAAATAATTTTTAGAATTATTCAGCAATGGTAAAGAAGAGCGTCACCCAAAATAAGAAATAAAAAAATATTAATTTTACAAATAATATTAAAATGAACAAAGCCAGCTTTCTGACATCCTGATACATCTCTTTATGAAATGAGGCGCTCATTTTCTGCACTATGACTATCGTATTAAAGTTCAAAGTGAAGTCAAAAAAAGAAAGCATGTCAGTGACTATGTTTCTTCATTCTGAGATTCAATATCTCACTTTAAATGACTTGTGACATTCTTATCTATTTTGTCATTGTTGTTGAGCAGTAGAATAGACATAACCGAAGCGTTCTTTTTATCCCTTTATTTTTTTTTTTAACATTCTTATAATTTGTACCACACCTCATAAAAACGCCCACCCATATGACATTCCAAACAACTGTTTCTCCCTAATCGAGATGCAATGAGTAAACTAATAATTGATAAATGTCATTTAAAATCTTTTTAACCACCTGTATTTATAAATATTTTTAAATAAATAATAAGTTGTATACTATAAACATGATTATATATTTTTGAGATTATTTAATATGATGAAAGTTATTTTCATCCTAATAACACTGAACGCTCATACTTCAGTAAATTATACTGAACAAAAATTTATCTTATTAGTAAAAGACTTTGAATTTCTAGCTCAATTTTTCAATTTAATTTTAAATTTTTCACTTCACGAGTTTTACGCTCTATTTATTTTCTCTTTGAAATATGATACTGAGAACAATAAAGTCAAATTAAGTTTATTCAACTAAATCGTATTGAGAACAGTTTATTTCTTCTTCCACGTTAATAATCAATTACATTCTATCTACATTCAAAATTATTATACTATAAATTAACTAATCTATTTAAAACAATATAATTTAATTGATCATTGCATTAGTTTTTAATCGGTAATAATGATACATTGTATTATAAACAATATTAAAGGAATTTATCAATATTATGTTTTTTATTTTTTTAACTTTTTATATTTTTGTTTCTATCTTAAATTCTCTCTCCGCCTGATTCTGGCTTAACCAGTTGGTCTACTCTCCACTCTCAGCTTGGCTGTTGGTGTTACGTGACACATAGTGTTTGACAGTGAAAGTTATCCAAAGGTGATCAAAGCAACAGTCATACCACACTTGGTCCAAATTTACTTGTCTGGATGAATTTTTTATTTTATTTTCCTACATATGTATGTTTGTGTATATGTATGTCAAAAAACCACATCATACTGAGAAGAAAAAAAAACAGGTTGTTGCAACCAGACTTAGTTCTGTAAAGTAGTCCTTCAACAGCAAATATATTTTATTTGTGCATACAATTATTTTATTTATAGGAAAATTTTTTATTTCATCTAATAAAAAATTATTAGTACATTAGATTTTCATTTCAACTCGAAATTAGTAATTAACAAGCTTTGTCCTGTTACACGGAAAGAAAATTACACTAAAATTTACGATGTAATATTTTAACATCGTAATCGTGGACTATACTTTCATTAGTATCAATTTTCAAATGTCTTATTTTAAAATTTCCTATGTAGGTTACATCTTTTAGGATTAAAAATTATTTCAAAAATTATAATATTAACATCGTACAAAGAATAAAATAATAATTATAATTCAAAAATTATATTTATTCCTATACTTATTTTTCTTTTTATTTACTTTTGAATAAAATAAATATTACAGTGCTGCCTCTATTATAATACGATGGAAGTTATAAAAATTACGATGTTAAATCGTAATTCTTAAACAGTAACTGCGTCTTCTGTAAAAGGCGCTCTCGTGTCTTATGACTATTTATTCAAATAGTTCTTGTGGATCTTAAAAACACCGTAGACCTGTAAGCACTTCTGTGGCTGAGTAATCCAAAGCGTCGAACACCTCGCACTTGAAAGGGCTCGGGTTCGAATTCAACTCCTGGATGGTTATTATTAAATTCTATTATTAAAAATTTATCTTCAAATTGTACTATGTTCACATCGCAATTTTTCTACTAAAGAGCTTCAGACTTTGTATTATTGGTCAGAAGCATTAAGGTAAATGTCCCAATACCGGAACAAGACCCAATACCGGAACGATTTAATAATCATTATATTATATTTCAACTCGTACGCGATGAAACTAAATAAAACTTTCTTTATTTGAAACCTTAATCTTTAAGTTAAAAAATAAAATATAAAATAGATTTTAGAAAATATTTAAAATATGAAAAAAAAAATGTTAATTAGAGCATTAGTCTCGGATTCATGACTTTTTCATGTCTCTTAATGGTTTTGCTAAGAAATCAGTCAATGGTCTTAAGCTTATAGAAAATGCATAGAATTACTTTTCAATAATCTTTTTTTTGTATATGCATCTTGAATGACATAAAATTCAAGAAAATATATTAAAAATGTGAAAAAAAATAGTATTATTCTATTAATTTGACTGTTCGTCTATTGGTACACCAAAATGAACCCGTGCCCAGTACCGGAACAGCCAATCATATTAATGTTATCGATAGACATTAACGGTGAGTTTTATTGACTGGCTAAATCAAGTACAATATTAATTATTACTGGAGCCCTAATGTTTAATGCAGTAGATATGATTGTTATAAAAAATAGATTAAGTATAGATAAACTCTAATTTAAATCATAAAAAAGTAATTTTTGTTTTTATTTTTTTTTTTTTTTTAATTATTTTTTTAGTATAACCTCAAATAATTTATTTTGTTTCTATTCTTTAGTTCAAAATATTTATTTTCATTGAATATTCAATCATTTTAAAATTTTAAATACATTTTACATTATGGGTGTGATATAGCAGACATCAGACAAATTTAAAATTATTAATAAATCGAGTAAATAATTAATAATATAAAATTTAAAAAAATGCAAATTCAAAAAATTTTGAAAATTATAGTGCTTTTGTGTAAATATTATTTTTTTAATTATTTATCTTATTTATTTATAAGTTTAAAGTTCTCTGATGTCTGCTACATTCATACTCGTTTTACATTAATATTATTTAATAATCATTAATATTTTCACTATGAATAAATGCAAAACATAACTTATTTTATTTACTGTTCCGGTATTAGGACAACCGAATTCACGTATTGGGACAAGGCTATTTCAGCGTTCCGGTATTGGGTCTTTTGGGTGTCATAGAAAAACTTTTTTTTTTTATATTAAATTTAAGAAAAATGAACTAATTTGATTATTTTTCAGTTGGTAAATGTCTATTCTATATGATGTAATCAATTATTTTGGTTTATAATTTATTTGAATACTTTTAAAACGATAAAAATCAGTCATATACCCTTCGTCGTTCCGGTATTGGGACATTTACCTTATTGCTTAAATGAAATTTCCAACTCTACATCGTAAAAATTATGATTTTATAGGTATGGTCCGCCACTACAATAATCAATAGGATGAATTACGATGTTAACATCGTAAATTTTAGTGGAATTTTCTTTCCGTATACGGCAACAAGACTATTATTATTGAATTTTACGAGAGTAGTTCCACTACAACAGCAGAGATAGTAATATTGCAGTTACGGGATTAATCTCACAAATACCACGAGACTCGTCTATTAGGATTTACATTTAAGCTGTATCTGATGCGAAAAAAAGGTATATAATATTCAACATAATCCTATTACAGTAACCAATGTCGTATACGTATGATTTATTATTGAAGTCAGTCAGTTAAATTCATAATTTTAATATCTATTTTTATAATCAATACAACCTTTCATATACAATAAAAGGAAAAAGTACACGGAGAGAAAATTATGGTAACACTTACTATATATTATGGGAATAGTTCCCATACTGCATGGTAACCGGTTTTTTTCAAATGTTAATTATAGGAACAGCACCCATACATATTATGGTAATCATTCCTATAATTATGGGTATAATTCCTATATGGTATCGGAATAGTTCCTACGGAATCATGGTAATCGTTACCATGTAACTATGATAATGGTTACCATGATATTATAGTAACTATTACCATAATATTATGGTAATTGTTACCATAATATTTAGAAATTATAATAAATTATTTTTTTTTTTGTAATAAGCATTTATTTTGTATACTTAAAATTTCGTAATATACAAAAAAAAACGCTTCTTACAAAAAAAAAAAAAATTATTATACTTTCTAAATATTATGGGAATTATTACCATGATCGGATGGTAACCATTCCCATACAATTATGGTAACTATTACCATAATATTATGGGAATAGTTACCATAATATCATGGTAGTAATTTCGATACATTATGGAAATGATTACCATAATATTATGGTAACCATTACCATAATATGATGGTTATGTTTACAATAATATTATAGAAATAGTTACCATAATATATAGGGCTTATTCCCATATACACTTAGGAACCATTACAATGTGGTTATAGGATCGGTCACTATTTGCTTGTGGGAACTATTCCTATGAGTGAGGTAATCATTACCATAATTCTTTCACATGCGATATGGAAACTGTTACCATAATGGTAGGGATTGTTCCCATACTTATGGAAACTTTTCCAGAAAGTATGGGTCTATACCCCATAATCCCAAGTAATCATTACCATAACCGTATGGGATGATATTTCATAAACGTACTAGGAACAGTTACCATAATTTTCTCTCCGTGTAGGTGAATAAATCATATAAAAAACTCGCAGACTTTATTTTCTGTACACAGAAAAAAACGTAGCTCAAAATTAATTAATAATTACAGTCATCAATTAAAAATACTTTCCGAAAAAAAAATTTACAATCTAGACCAAAAATTACTATTATTTGTGGAAAATTCCATTTCTTTGTTGATTCTTTCTATCAGTATTGTAAATTTTATTATTTGTAAAAATTATAATACAGATAAGTAATTATTGAATTGAGAATTGTAGAAATCAATAATCGTTTTACAACAATCATTCTGCAAATAGTAACAATATTAAAAAATCTCTTTGCCAATATTACAATTTTGAGTTGACAACATTTGTAAGAGAAGAATTTGAATATTACAATAAGTTAAACATTGATTATTAAAAAATTATATTTATTTGTATCCATAAAAAGATCTCGCGTATTCTAAAAGTTATAATATCAAATATAATTAAAGTCGATCAGAACACTACACGGAAAGAAAATTATGGGAAGTATTCCGATGCATTGTGGGAATAGTTCCCATAATGATATAGGAACTGTAGCCATGATAGTATGGGAACCATTCCCATAATATTATAGGAATGATTCCCATAATGGTGTAAGAACGATTCCCATATTATTATGGAAATGATTCCCATAATGATATAGAAAATATTCCAATTGCATTATGGGAACCGTTCCTATAATTTATGGGATTTAATCCTATAATTTATAGGAATAGTTCCTATATATGATGGGATTGATTCCCATAATATTATAGGAAGTCTTCCTATAAATTATAGAAACCATTCCTATCATTATAGGGACCATTCCTATAATGATATAGGTAGCATTCCCATAATTATAGGAACTAATTCTATAATTATGGGAAACATTCCTATAATTATAGGAACTAATCCTATAATTATGGGAAACATTCCTATAATTATAGGAACTAATCCTATAATTATGGAAAACATTCCTATAATTATAGGACCGCTCCCATAATTTATGGTCGAAATTCCTATACTGGTATAGGAAAGAATTTCACAAAATTATGGGAACCATTCCCATAATTTTCTTTCCGTGTACTGTTTTTAAGAGCTTTACATTAAAATGAAAATAACTTTAAAACAATGCTAAATTCAAAAAAACTTTAATCGAAATAATTTGTATGAAATAAAATTGTCTACAAAAAAGATCTTATGACATTTTGTAGTACGTCTACTATAGTATTGCCGAAAAAGTAAAAAGATCACTATTTTTTTCAGAATTTTATTCAGTAACAATTTTATTGCTTAGAATAGTGAAGCGATTTCCACTGATTGAATCAGTAACATTTTACTGATTCGCAATGATATACTTGGAACTATTTACGTCAGTGAATATTCACTGATTCAGATTAAGAGAGTATACGGGTTTCATACACTTGACGGACAGGAAATTTTTTTAATCTATTTTGATGTTTTTTACCGTTTTTATTGAATCAAATAAATTTTTGAAAAGCATGGAATTAATCTCCATTAAATTATCTTCAAAATAGTATGCAAGATATCTTAATTCCGTGAACTAACAAGGGTGTAATAATTGAAATAGTTGCCGAAGTGAGGCAAAAAAAAATTTTTCGATCATAAAGCACTCTCTGATGCTTCGCATCATAAGTCGTGAAAAAAGGTAGAAAACATATGTACAGTTATAAAAACTATTTAAATCAATTGTCTGAAAGGTAAATACTAAGGGTATCCGAAAAGTTCGAACTTACGAATTATTAGTATCGAATCGAATTGAATAATTTGAATTATTCGTAACTTTCGAATTATCAGAAAGTTTTCGAAATTATCGTTAATTTTCTAATTATTCATAACTTTTCGGACTCCTCGATTCGAATAGAAAAAATTATGATTAAAATTCGAATATTCAGTTTGTATGTAATGGTGAGCTTCGTAAGTTTTCTAATCATTTGAAAATTTCCGAACAATTTGAAGATTTACTTTTGAACAACTTAAAATTGTGATACTTTTTCCGATAACTACAATTTTTGTCAGAGATACTCTCTTAAAATGATTCAGTGAAAAAACCTACAAATCAGTGAATATTCACTGCGAATCAGTCCCAATTATATCACTGATTCAATTAGTGATATACTTGGGACTGATTCACAGTGAATATTCACTGATTGGAGTACTTTTCACTGATTCATTTTAAGAGAGTAAATAGAGCTCAAACTTGAATTTACGACATAATTACTTTTGGTTATACTTTAAAAAACTACAAGGAGAAATTATTCTTATTCAAAATGCTATGGTGTCATATTGAAGCAGCATGTTGGCCATCTGACGGAAATTGAAATGAACACATACAAAAATTACTATAAACATAGTTAAATTGACAACCATTATATCACAAATTACTGTAACCGTTGTAAATTTTACTATGGTCATAGTTATTTTTGCATGCCCGGGAAAAAATGATCAGATCTAACCATGCCTGTTCATTTCATGCCTGAAATTAGACCTGAACATACTTACTCGTGCCTGTTCACGTCTATTCGTGTCTGAAGCGTTAAATACGCTTAGTCCTGATCATACCTGTCCATGCTTGTTCATATCTTTCGATGCCTATTCATGTCTGAAGCGTTAAATACGCTCAGGCCTGTTCATACCTGTCTATGCTTGGGTCAAGGCTGGAACAAGGCTGGCTTACAAGCTTAGCCCAAAGTTTAACATAGTTGAACCAAGCCTGAGCCAAGCCTGGGCCCATCGTACTTTTCTGTCCGGGAACTTCCAAGCGCGAGGTCCACGGTTCAAATCCTGCGGCGCACGCATTTTTTATTTTATTGTTCCTATTTTTATAGAAATAATTATATATAATTGTAGGGGAAGGGGGGGGGCAAAACGGGGTACCCCCAAAATTTTATAAAAAAAAAAAATTTTTTTTCGCCTAATTACTGTATATGCGATATATTTGCGCATTTTGAGCCCTTCGCATGACACCTGGGGCAAAATGGGCCATCAAAAAGTTCTGAAAAATTATTCTTTCATATTTTTATCGTCAAATTAAAAAAAAATTAATATGTCAATTCATTTGTCGGCAGATTTTCTGTAGTTGGGGAAAATTTGGCCACTAAAAATATTCGAAAAAATATTTTAATTTTTAATTGATAACAATTCAATTACAAAAAAAAAAAATTATCATATTTGGAGGGGGGCCTCTCTGCCCCACAAAAAAAAATTTTTCTGCCTTCTTATCCACCAATGATATGAAATGTACTTTTTTGTTATGTATTTTACATAAAGAAAAATTTAATTTAATAAAATTCGATCAACTTTCAGAAATTTTTTTTCTCAAGTTTTTTAAAGGGTACCCCTTTCTGCTAGTCAGAAATGAAAATTTCATTTTTTAACGGCAGCTAAAAATTTTGTCTATTTACCTTGAATATCATTGAAAATAATAAGATTTCGCATATTTTAGTCATTGAAAACTTAGTATTTCCATAGGTACTCCCTTTGCCCCCTTCCCTTGTATAGTTATACATAATTATATATAATTATATACGGCCATTTTTCATCTATAATTTTTTTACCCGAATGGACATGAACAGACATATCGGATCAGACCTGAACATGCCTGTCCAGGCCTGGTCAGGCTTAGTCATTTTTCATATCTGATTAGGCCTGATCCTTTCTTCTCGGGTGTATATATTTCAATTTCCACGAGGTGGCCAACGTAGTCCTACTTTAATATAAAACCATAGTATTTCGAGCAAAAATAATTTCTTTGCATGTAAGCTCACCATTCAATGAAAATTAAATATTCGAATGTTCATTCAAATTTTCGCGATTAGAATCGAGGAATTCGAAAAGTTAAGAATAATTTGGAAATCAATGAACAATTTGAAGACTTTTGAATGATACGAAAAGTTACGGGCAATTCGAACTTATCGAATTATTTTGATTCGATTCGAACGAAATTCGCACACTTCTAATAAATACGAATCAAAGTTTGTATATAAGCCTGCAGTTACTGGTCAATGAGTGAAAGTAACAACAAACAAGGTCATACCATAAGTACTTACAATAATTAATTTTATATTCCACAAAAATTACAATAAGCACATAACTTTTTACTATGTAAGAATTTAAAAAATTTTTTTTATTTTAATTTTCAGTATCAAGATTTTAAAATTAATTAATTTTACTTTCCTGTTAATGAAATATTGATGACAAGACATTTTACTTTCTTATTTTGACTTTTGGTATTATAAATTGCCATTTACAAATATTAAGAGAGTTATCGTATAGAAAAGACAGTATTAACAAATTATTACAGTATCTCTCTACTGCAAAGGTTAATAAAAATTTAATTTCCATACGAATATTCTGTATTGGTTATGTAACTGATAGTAAATATTGTACGATCCAATACTTCAAATAAACAAAAAAATAAGAAATTGTGGTTACTAAAATAGCAACTGAAGTGAAAATTACCATAAATTGGATGAAAAAAATCTAAAAAATGGTTGACTCCGAGGGCCAGCCACGAAACTTCTCGATGTTTCCAAACCCGAAGAGCTAAAAACATTACTGTCAATACATGTTTGAATTCTTTGAGCTCGACAATACCTTTCAATGCATTGGTATTTTCGAACTTTTTTACTCAAAAAAAGTTGCGTTTCGTATTAATCTACACGAATTCGAGAAATTGAAAATATTCAATAAGGATCGATTTTCAAAGTTTTGCTAAATCCATTATTTTTTAGACAAAAATTGATCAAGATGGAGAGTTACATAAACTTTAAATTGAATCAGTAAGTTCCTATACGAAATATACGGAAAAAATTGACAGAATCAGTGATTTTTTGAAGTTTTTGACGATGATAATGTTTAAACTATCGAACTGATATTACTTATCTAACAATCATCAAACACTTATGAAGGCAAAGGGCCGGTATGAGTTTTAAAACATATGATGAATTACATACAGCGTTATTCGGGAAAAATGAAGTAAATTGTTATTTTTTTGACTTTTCATCGCCGATATCTTACAAACTAATCATCCTTGAGCTCAAAAACATTGTTGTGAATACATTTTCGAGCTCTTCGAGCTTTAAAATACTTTTGTATGCCTTTGTTTTCGAAAAACAACGTTTTTTAGCATTTTTCTCCAACGATATCTCTCGAATGAACACGTTAAAAGTTGTCTTAAAAAAAACATTTTTGAAAAAAATTTCTTTTTGGAATATCTTCGAACGCACTTGACTGATCTAGCTCAATTTTTTACGGCCCTTAGATATTAACAAGCCGCGTCGAATGATACCTCAACAATCAAAATCGGTTTATCCGTTCAAGAGTTATAGATATTTACATACATACGTACGTACGTACGTACGTACATACACTCAGACATCGTCGTGAAATTAGTCAGAATTTCTACCCAAAACCGAAAATCGGACCGAAACCAATAACTTTCCGAATTTAAAAAAAATTTCATTTTTTTTAGCGGGAAGTTAATAAATAGTTTTGAAAAAATTCTATTTTCGGAATATCTCCAAACGAGCCCTACCGATTAAGCTCAATTTTGTACAGCTTTTAGATAATAATAAGCCGAGTCGAATGCTACCTTGACGATCAAAATTAGTTCATCCGTTCGAAAGTTACAGATATTTACATACGTACGTACGTACATACATGCATACATATATACATACACTCGGACATCATCTTGAAATTAGTCAGGATAACATCTTAGAACCTTAAAATGTCAAGATCTGATAGAAATTAGATTTCCGAAAATCGGACCAAAATTAATAACTTCCCGAATTTTTGAAAATTTTCAATTTTCTTAGCGGAAAATTAAACAACCATTTTTTACCTATCCTTTCTCCAACGATATCTCTCGAACAAATTACTCGATTGTAATGGTTCTTGCGGCAATCAACACATTTTAGTGAGTTTTGGAGCTGACTAGATTTTGAAATTGATTGATAGAATTATTTTTGTGAAATTTCAAAAGTAACAAGTCCTTTTGATTGCCGCAAGAACCATCCAAATCGGTTGATGAGTTGAAAAATAATAACGTTCACACCCTCACACACCCTCACACACACACACACACACACACACATACACACACACACACACACACACACACACACACACACACACATTCGAGCATAACTTTGAAATAGTCAGAAAATAATTTTCCAGGACCTCAAAAAGTAGACATCTGATGAAAACTTAAGTTTCGAAAATCGGGGCGAAAACAACAACTTTTTTACTTTTTCAAAAATCCTTAATTTTTTTAGCGGGAAGTTAAAAATATTTTGAAGCTTTACATCACTTATTCAAAATATTTCAACTTCAAAAAATGAAAACTGAAAGTTCCTTTAAGTTTCGTTGTCTGTTAGGACTATTGTATTAAATGAAGATTAGTAATTAAATGAGTATTAAAAAAATCTTTAACTAAATTATTCCATTACAATTGGAAAATGAAACATATCTGGCTACAGGAAAGTAGGCTTGCAAGCTCTCTATACAATTTCTAATTTTCCATGAAAGAAACTGAAAATTTTAAAAATATAGAAGTGTCATTGTTTTCAATCTAACTTTAAAAAATTGAGATTTTCATCAAATGTTGATAATTGGAACGAATCAACCAACGAAAATAATTATTATGGCAATTGGAAGAGTTTGGTTTTCGGATTTTGGTTTCTTGGATATTTTCCTGGTATTCATGCAGAATCAGGGCTGCTAACCTTTTTGATCACCAAAAATTCAATTTAGACCAATCGCTTCAAATGAGGTGTCATTATTCAGCTTTTGTCAGCGGATTTAAGATATATTTGGTTAATTTGTTGTTTTATAAGACTAACTAAGCCAAAGGTTTGCACAAGGATACGGATTTTGCTTTTTTTTCAGATTAACATTAACATTTCCAAGTTCCGTGCCAGACGCACTATTTGACATATTTTTTATTTCATTCTATGCATTGACTCATAAGTCAACCATCAAAACTTAAGGTATATGCCCTATTTGCCATAATGTTTGTAATTTCGTCCTACGTACGTTAACGGACTCGTCAGTAACGCTATGTTAACGCACTTTTGCCTTAGACTACATCTCTTACTAGTATGCGCCGGCGTAAAACAGTGTTTTGGGCTTCAGCCAAATACTATGCTAGCAAAGGGAGGCAGATACCATCCAAACTACTTGCAACAAAATGTTATGTGAGCTGTTGTACACATTAAAAGTATGAAAATAACATAAATATGCTGTTTTCCACTATTACAAGAGTTCAAAATTTTTTTGTAACTTTTACATTACTTAGATAGACCTTTCTATCACCACCGTCCTTCTTACGGTACTATATAAAACAACGTGAATAAGTGTACAGAAATAGGTAGGATCGAATAAGGGATAAACGTGTGGCACAATAACATGCCACACGGTAGGCTATTCCGAACACAGGTTTTTTTTCTGTATCTTTAGAAACTACGTACATATAATTACTTATATCTATTGGAAAAATTTATTTTGGAAAATTTGCATGATTTTATGTTATTTTTATCAATTTTGCACCCTTTAGTTACAATTTCCGGATAAATATCTAGTGTTAGAGACATAAACACATACAGAAAATTTAATCCGCCGTGTAGCAGAACACGTGGAAAAAATTTAATTATAGATATTTAAGGTGTAGGCACTTGGAATTTTGAAAAATGTGTGCAGCCCCACTGGTATACAAATACCATTTTTCCAAAACAGATCCGCCCATATGTGGAATTTGATCAAATTTAATCTAAACTTACTTTCCCGAATAACAAGATTATTTTATTGCGACAAAAAAAAAATTTCTGCCCATTAAGTAATATTTCATGCAATAACAAAATTGATTTTTCATAAAATTATAGTAATTGAATTTTCATGGCAATCTAATTATTTATATGAATAAACCAAATATTATTTGTTATAAAAACATCACACTATTTATCCGGAAAAAATGAGGAAAATTGTTACTTTTTTAATTTTTCATCGCCGATATATTCTGACCAAATAAATCGATTTTAACGTATAAGGTGGCATTCGATGCAGATTTTTAGTATCTAACGCTGAAAAATTTTGAACATAATCAATTAAATGCTTTTTATTTTATTAAAAAAAAAAAAAAAATACTTTTTTGAAATGTTTTCGTAAACGATATCTCTGAAACAAATGATTGAATTTTGATGGTTGAGGTGGCATTCGGCGCAGGTTATAGAATTTTAAGGCTAATCAAAGTTTGGAGTCAATCTATGAAGAATGTTAGAAGATATTTGAAGAAAACATTTTTGCTAAAATTTTATTTTTCAAATAACTCCGAACATACTGTATTGATCAAGCTTAATTCTTCACAGTTTGTAAGAATTAATAAGCCACTTTAAATGCCGTCCTAATGATCTAAATCGATTAATCAGTTCAAAAGTTATAGAATATTTACATACATACGTACACGGAGAGAAAAAATCTGGGCGTCGGTTGGCCCTGCGGGCCAACCCCAAAACTTCCCGGTGTTTTCGAGCTCAAGGCGCTCGAAAACATTAGTGTGAATATATTTTCGAGCTCTTCGAGCTATAACCCGAGTCAAAATGTTAAATGTAAATTGAACGTTTTCAACATTTTGAACGTAGATTGAACGTTTTAAACGTGAATTGAACGTTTTTAACGCAATGAATCTAAATTGAACATTTTGGACGATGACCGGCCTATGAAAAAGAAAAGAAATCGGGAAAAGAACGCACCAAGCTTTATCGCAAAGTTCTCGAGACTAATTCAAAAAAAGATACGTAGTGTCCTCAAGGTCTTCCTCGAGATCACAATCTATGGTGCTATCACCTAAACGAAGAACATTAAATTGAAGACTGACACTGCCATGAGGTTCCACGATCAAAAATTATTTTATCTATATATAATTGAATAATCTATCTTAAATACTACGTATCTTTTTGTAAATCAGTCTGGTGAACTTTGCAATAGAGCATTTTGCGTTCTTTTTCCGATCTCTTTCCTTCCTGACGTGAAAAAAATTTCATTTAACTCAAAATTGACTCTAAAAAATTTTCAAGTTGTGGGACTTAGAAATATATTTCAAAATTTCGAGAGTAAAAAATATAAAGTCAGTGATGTAAGTGATTAAACACGGACTCGTGAATTATTATTATTAAAAACTTAAATATCCAATTATAAGATTTATATGGCCAGAAATATATTATTATTATTATCATTATTATTATTACTATTATTCATATTCATTTCTTTCTTTTATTTATCTAAGCCAAATACTATGTCATCTTTTTACCAATTATAGTGGATTGAAATTTTAATTTAGTTTTATACAATATACTCTGTGTAAATGATAAAACTAGCCCACTGAAATTCGAACGCCAAAATTCATCGATGAATGAATTGAAACCCCGCAGTGATGGTCAGTGAATTACTGTTCAGCGAGTCTGTTCGATGAATTCTCACTGCCTTATTGAATATATTAAAATACATTAAAATTTCGTAAGGTCATATTAACTGATCAAGAAACGAACTTTCTTCCAAGTCTAATAAAAAACATTGCTAAAAAATATCAAATCAAACAGTAGCATACATTTGCATATAGACCTTAGAGTAATGAGTTGGTGGAAAGATCTCACCATGTATTACAAGAATATCTGAAAAATTATATAGGCGAGAATGAAGACATCATTTTCATATGATCTAAGTGAACCTGAGGGTACAGGATTCACTCCGTATCAATTAGTATTCGGGAAAATACCCCGTCTTTCTTCTCACATCCAAACTATTGAAGAACCTAATGATACATATGCAGGTTATTTAGAGCAATTATTTAGACGTATAAGACAGGCTGAAGTGACTGCAAGTGAGAACTTACATTATAACAGGACTCTGCTGTTACTCTGGTCGTCCTTACTAAGGGCGCCACTGGAAGTATTAACAGTCTTCCAGAACCGGGTCTTAATGCATCGGGGTCATTGTAAATTTAATTTGTAAGAGAAGGATGAGGAAGGATAATTTATAATTAAATAATATTTCATTTGAATGACAACTATAAACTTTATTGATTCCTGCCAATTACTATTGACCTTTTATAATAACTAATAAAACATTAATGTCAACTACCTTTGACTATCACACTCACACACACGCTACTGTCCCTTGGACTGCTTTACACATACGCGACTTTTCTTAACCTAAACCCCACATGGTCAACGAGACCCTCTACGTAGCTAGAACCTTATTGTAATTCCTCGCGCGGTCCCCTGGACCCTCTACGCGATTTTTTTCTATTTCACGTGGTCACCGGAATACCGGCTACCTGCCAGGTATCATGGTTATAAAATGACTGAAAATATCGCTTGGTTCCACAATGAAAAGCCAAGTGTAACTTAGTAAATTACCTGATGTTCGGTAGTCAGCAGTCCTGCGTCTCGATGGTTAGCCGGCTCTCTCTCCGTGCGTCTAGGTGGTTGCCCAGTCCTACCGGCTCTGTCTTGTTCCCACTGATGTCTTGTAGTTTTAATAATTTTGCTCGATTATTTTCGGTCATGATCGAAAAACTCCTCCTCTACGTAGTTATGATTGGGCTTCGCGTGCGAATATTTTCAATTAGCGCGTCTGGCGACAAGTCGAAAAACTTAATTGAATGCTCGTTCGGGGTTGCAGGTAGGGTAAATGACCATCAGTTAGTCGATAAATTAATCCAATTTAACCCATTACAAGATCAGGCTAAAATAAGGTCAAAATTTTATTACAACAGGTAAATCAATCGACACCAGTTTAAAGCGGGAACTAAAGTATTTGTACTACGGAACCCAAGGAAAAGTAAAGGAAACCCGCAGTATTCCGGTCTTTAGGACGTAAGATTCATTCCAAATTGCACAGAGCGGACAAAACCACTGACCTCTCTACTCCAAAAGCGCAAGAGATGGAAATGGGACACGACGGAGCAAACGGCGTTCGAAGCACTGAAAGAGTGTCTAAAAACAGCCCCGATACTGGCCCCACCAGACTTTACGAAACGTTTTTCCGTTCAAACCGACGCTAGTGATGTAGGAATAGGTGCCGTCCTGACACAGGAACAGGACGGTAACGAGAAAGTAATAGCCTACGCGAGCCGGTTGTTGAACAAAGCCGAGAAGAACTACACTGTGACCGAAAAGGAGTATCTCGCAGTGGTCTGGGCGATCCAAAAGATGAGACCATACCTCGAAGGGTATGCGTTCACGGTCATCACGGATCACCAGTCATTGAAATGGCTGCGAACAATGGAAAGCCCGAGTGGTCGGGTGGCCAGATGGAATCTGTTCCTACAACAATATGACTTCGACGTCGTTTATCGGAAAGGTAAATGGAACAAAGTGGCCGACGCCTTATCGCGTAGTAAACCGAGTCACAGTAACGACATCGATGACTCTGCAACACAGCTCGTATTAGAATCACTAGATCTAGGCGATGAGTGGTATGAACGAATAAAAAGAGGGGTCGAGAATGATCCACAAAAATACCCCGAGTACTGCCTGGGAAACGGGTTATTGTACCGACACGCGTATCACAACTTAGACTATACCGATCGAGGCGATACCTGGAAATTGTGCATCCCAGCGGCAGGGGTGAGACAAATCATGAGAGAAAATCATGACACCCCTGCGGCAGGACACGGGGAAATCGCTAAAACGATCGCCAGAATCTCGCGCTATTACTACTGGCCGAGAATGAGGGCTGAAATCACCGATTATGTGTGACGGTGCATAAAATGCCAAGTGTATAAACCCTCGCAACAACCCCCATCTGCCCCCCTGGGCACTATTCCAGCCACTCGACCATAGGCTGTCGTCTCAGCCGATATAATCGGGCCTAAACCACGATCTTCCAGTGGAATGGCATATTTAGTCGTTTTCCAAGATAAATTCACCAAATGGATCGAGATCCACCCACTCCGGCAATAAAAGGCATCAGCTATCGCCCGAGTATTCAAAGAACATGTAGTGCTACGATTCGAAAGGGTGGAAACAGTAATCACTGACAACGGAACCCCTGTCGTCAGTAAAGAATTCACCGCGATGCTCAAAGATTACCATATAAAACACATACGAACGACGCCATACTCGCCACAATGTAACCCCGTAGAACGCGCCAATCGAGTTATAGGAACCATGATCGCGCAATTCGTGGGGGCGAATCAGAAAACTTGAGACAAACTCATACCGGAACTGATGTTTGCATATAACACCACGAAACATGATACGACCGAGTTCTCACCCGTGTATTCGAATTACGGGCGTGAAATTCAACCCCCGGTATCGGAGAAATCTCGACGGGAGCCGGAAAACCGCGAACCATGCGATGTGTCGCGCTCAGTGAAAACCCTAGAGGAGACTATCCAGTTAGTAAACGTGAATCTAGCCAAGGCATACGGCCAACAAGCCAGATATTACAATAAAAAACGGGGTTCCTGGCAACCAGCTCTCGGAGAGTTGGTCTGCAAACGAGAACACCATTTATCGTCCGCGATCGACAATTTCGCGTCGAAACTCGCCGAGAAATTTACCACGGGTTACACTATTACAAAAATCGTGGGACCCTCGGTTTACGAAGTCACAAAGGACGGAAAGACTGTCGCCGCGCATATAAAAGACCTGAAACGTTATCATGACAATCTTGACCTGGGAAATCCCGAACCTGAACCTGAAATTGAACCTGAAAAGCATGAACCTGAACCTGAAAACTTCGAATCTCGACGTATAACCCGGGCTATGGCCAAAAAGGCCCTTTTGGCTCCTGTCGTTGAAGAGCCGGGTTGAAATTGGAGGACACCCCCATTACCGGGGTTGTACTAGCGTTTATGATCTAGGGGTTGAATATAACCAAATTTTCTTTGTACTTATAAATTCACCTACCTGTACTTTAGCACTTTGTTCTCTACCTCAAAACCGCGAATCCGAGATACGAATGCAATGAATGTTGTGTGTAATTTGGTAAACAATGCGAAAAAAAAGACATGTAAATTCTTGTTATATAGAAACAATCAAAAACATGGAACCTCAACTGACGATGGAAGAAGAAATCTGGCTGATGGAAGAGATGCTCCAACGACCACCACAGCTGACTCTAACCCCAACCGACTCGACCGCCACACTCCCAACTGCCTCAGCGACAGCAGCAGCAACAACAACGTCCACCAACACCCGGAAAAGGCCCGATATCCGGCTAAGGAAGGGCAAGAAGGTTAAATACCACCTGGTAAAGAAACCCGAGCCATATGACCCGGCGAAACCAGAGTTTAAGAGACAGGCAAAACGACCCGTGATTCGACCAGCCAGCGCCGCCATGGTGAGATTGGCCAGGAGACCCGGAATAATCCAATCCAGGACTCCTGAAAAAAAAGTAGGAGTGGTAACCACCAGCCAGGGCCCGTTTGAATCAAGCGGTCCCCAGCTGACGACCAAACCAGCCCAGAAGCTAGAAGGGCTGCATGGGGAAATCCCTGCTCGTACGACGAGTCAGGCGCCAACCAACCCCACCAACATCGACACCAGTCACGGCAGCAGCGTGGATCGACCCACCGACGACAACGACGCCTTTCCTGCCAGAGCCACAACAAGTTTCCTTAAAAAGAAACGGAGGATAGGGGGAAGGAAAAGGGAAGAGGTTGCAACCAACCCGGGCCCACGCGCATGCAGTCCCCAGTTGGGCGCAACACCGGAAACAGGGAAAGCTGTCAACAGCCAAGCAGTCGTGGCCAAGAAAACGGCCGACGAAACGGGAAGATCTACCGACGCAAGACCTGAAAAGAAAGGGACAGGAACAGCTACCAACCATGGCCCACGAACCACTCGCAGTCCCCAGTTGGCGGCAAAAGCACCTGAACCTGTCACCAGCAAAGCCGGAACGACCACCAGCGAGCAGCCGATAGAGGTAGTTGTCACCAACCCGGGCCCATTCACGTGAAACTGTCTCCAGTGGGAAACACCTCTCAGCGCTGGGTGGCTGGAGTATGACGAGGCGCCACTATTAGCGGAATACCCGGCATATTTTAAGGACAAGCCAGGAGACCTGTTCCCGTCCAGGACCCAGACGCCTCTGGAGCGATTATTGGTGTCCTTAACACCTCTAGCCAAAGTGAGGCCCAAGAAGGTGGCAAAGAGGGTCGTCTTCACGGCGTACGACGAGACGCTGCGGTTACACAAGGTTACGCGGTACAAAAACGCCCTGGCACCGAGAATTGAACTCACGAAAAAGACCGCCTGGGACCTGTTGGACAGGCTCGAGGAGCGGCGGGATTCGCTACCGCGGGAAGAGTGAATCTGGAAGAAAAAGAGGCCAGCAAGCTCACCTCTTTTTCTTGCTGAGGTGGGAGGGGTGTGATGGAATCGGTGTGCGGACCAGTTTTCGTTTTATTGTGATCTACTTAATACTATGTGTTCGTTTACTTATTTCTACTGTTCGTAATTTCTTATAAACTAGTGTGTCTTATTCTAATTCTCTTATAACTAGTTACTTATATTACTAGGATTTTTCTTATTACTATTGATTTTCTTATGACTATTATAACTAGTATTGTTTCTTATATCTATGACTATACTAAAACTATGTTGATTTATTATTTTACTATGGCTGTGTTTTATTATTAATAAGATTTTTCTGTGATATTATGTTTATACGAGTGTATAGTATGAGTATGTAAATACGCGTCGAGTGAAAATTATTCAAAGTCCCGAGCCAGCAAAATCAAAGGGAAAGGAAAAAATGTGAAAAATAATTCCATATGAATCTTTTAAAAGATTCAAGAAATTGAAAGGAATATAAAATAAGACAAAAATATGAGAAATAATGTGTGAGAGTTAAAATTGACTTAGTATTTTAATCGCGTATTCTTTCATTCTCTTTTCATTCGCTCGCAAGTGTGTAAGCCGCACGGCTAATTTCTCCGTATTCAATGTTTACTCAAACTCTTAAACACATTATTTTTCTTTCCAAATCACTTTTATATTTCATTTGAATTATTATTTTCAATTCTCGTTGATATTATGGCACAAAACTTAGAAGAAATTCAGACTCTTGAATATCATTTTGTCGTTTTCTGTTTCCCGTTGATTTATTCGCCCAGGGACTTAGAATAATTTCTCGATCGCCGCGCTTAAGCAAGCGACGCTAGAGGGCGATGAAATTTATCCCTTTTCGTATGTGTGGTGGATGGGTCAGGTAATAAAAGCGCTCGTAAAGGCCGTATTGGCAACTTAGTCTCCCGAGACGTTATCTGGAGGAAGACCATTCCCTGGACAACATCTGGAACTTCAACTACCCCGAGTCCGACCGGACCAAGGTAAGCGAAATTTGATTCTCGGGGAGATTTGGGTGTCCCCACTCTGAGGCCTCCTGCCAAGGGGTGGTAGGTGAAACTAGCCGATTAGGTGAGGGTTAGACGGAGACCATCCGCTTACCCTCGGGGAAGGGGAATTCGTGCAGGGCCGACGGGGAAGTCGACCAGACACCCCTGAAGCACCCGGGAGGGTAGAACCGCTTCACTAGTCCGCGTAACTTTCGTGGGTGTTTTGGAAGGTGTAAATTGACCGCGTAACCTTGATAGACCGTGATTTAAATAATTAAAAACCGTAATTAATTATTGTAGAGGTAGTAGAACAAGGGCTCGAAGCCCATGTAAAAGAGTTGATTTGAATAAAGTTTAAAATTGTTATATTTAATATTGTCTGTCTTTGAAGACCCCTTTTGTTTTCCACCCTGGACTCCGGCGAGCAGTACCCGAGCCAAAAGGGGTAGTTTGTGTTTCTAATTTTGCTTATTAAAAGTTACTACGATATTTCAGTGAACCAATTTCATTCGCATTGTTTTAAAGTAATATTTATTAATACTGTCTAATTATTAAATTCATTATATTCAGATTCTTATCCATTTACTGGTTCACCTTTTCTGGTTCTGTGTGGTTCATTTTCGACTTATCAATTAATTAATAACTTTTAATTGGTGATTGAAATTAACCCCAATTTTACCCGTTACAAAATATCGATGTTTTTTTCCGATGTTTCCGGAATTCGATACATCGATTTTCGATGTAAAATTTCCAACTATCGACATCAGAGCGTAAAAATTCAAAAACATGAAATGTACGATTAAGCTTCGCATTGAAACAGTACTTAAGAACGGTTATCCGTTAATTTTGCCCAAACTTTTCTCTGAAATAAAGCCCTAAACGCAAAATAAAGACACAGACCCGATGTTTTAATCTATAAACTAGCGAAGTGCTCTTCAAGTTTTTGATAACTTCCATTTGTTGACAAGAAAAATTTAGACACAGTTTCCATTTACTATAGAATCGCAACAACGATAGTACCGTTCATCCACTTGAGTGTGAATAGAGAAACAAATGAGAATACGTCTTTTAAGTCAACTAGTGGAGTTGAAATATTGGATATTATCAAAAATAAGTTATCTTTATTTGTACAACGTTGCGATGAAATATTTATGTGTTGTCGGGACCTCTGTGCCATGCAAACGTCTTTTTTCCACAACTGGAAATATTAAAACTAAGGAAGGAAATCGACTGACAGTAAGTCATCTTGATAAGTAGCCATTTTTAGATAGTTTAAGTGCTAATAAATAGGGTTTATAGTTTTTTTTTTTTTTTTTTTTAGGTTTTTCAAATTGATATTAAGGATGAAAAAAAAAATTTATTTTTTTTTTAACGAAAATGAGGATTGTGGGGGATTTATTCAAGTTTCTAAAGCTGCCCTCAAAATGTTGTACAAAGAAACAAAAGAAAGCAAATCGTAGCTGAATAAATTTCCTAAGCAAGCCATGAATTAATTTTTCTGCAAAAAATTGTCCCGGCCCTGCAGACTCAAAAAAAAACCAAAAAGTTTAGAAAAATTTTGTCTCGAGCTATTTTTATGGTTTCGCAAAAACCGTGGCTCAAAAAGTTATTTTGCTGAAAAATCTTCAAACTAGAGATTTTAAGCTTCAATTTGCTTTTCTAAGGTCCCGCTAAGAAAATCGATGATTTTCAAAAATTTCAGAAAGTTAATGTTTTCACCCCGATTTTCAAGAATCGAGTTTTCATCAGATGTCGACGTTTTGAGATCCTAGGAAGCTATTCTGACTATTTTCAGAATGATGTCCGAGTGTCTGTATGTATGTGTGTGTATGTGGGAGGGGGTGAATAGCCTATAACTTTTTAGCTAATTAACCGATTTGGATGGTTGAGGTAACAATCGAAAGAGCTTGTTGGCCATTGACTTTCCTGAAAACTTCAGATCATTTGATTAAGTAGACTTGAAAATATTTGCGAATTATGGAAAAATGATTTTTTTTTCAACTTCCCGCTAAGAAAATTGAAAATTTTCAAAAATTCAGGAAGTTATTGGTTTCGGTCCGATTTTCAAAAATCAAATTTCCAACAGATCTTGACGTTTTGAGGTTCTAAGAAGCTATTCTGATTAATTCCAAGATGATGTCCGAGTGTATGTATGTATGTACGTACATATGTATGAATGTACGTACATATATATGTATGTAAATATCTGTAACTTTTGAATGGATGAACCGATTTTGATCGTCGCGGTTTCATTTAACGTGGCTTATCGATATCTGAAAGTTGAAAAAAATTGAGCTTGATCGGTAGAGCTCGTTCAGAGATATTCCAAAAATAGACTTTTTTCAAAAATGTTTTTTTTGGATAACTTTTTATGTTCTTGATGGATTGATCCCAAAATCAACTGAGCTCTGAAGCTTCATAAACCGCGTCGAATGCCACCTCAACCATTAAATTCGGTTCATTCGTTCAAGAGAAACCATTGTCGAAAGAATTAAAAAAATAAAATTTTTTTAGTATTTTCGAAATTTCTCAAAAATAACTCGATAAATCAATTTCAAAATCTGATCAGCCGTAAAACTCAATAAAACGCGTCGATTGCCACCTTTACCATCTCAATCGATTAATTCCTTCGCGAGATATCGTTGGAGAAAAAATAGTAAAAAACGATTTTTTTCGAAAACAAAGGCATTCAAAAGTATTTTGGAGCTCGAAGAGCTAGAAAATGTATTCTCAACAATTTTTTCGAGCTCAAGGAGCTCGAAGACAGCGGAAAGTTATGGGGCTGGCCCGCAGGGTCAACTGATAGACCGATTTTTTTTTTAGTTTTTCATTGATTTCTCAGAAACGAGTCGAACGATCGACTTAAAAATCTACTCAGCTCTAGAATTTTATAAGCCGCTTCGAATACGATCTCAACTATCTCAATCGGTTAATTCGTTCGAGAGATATCTTCGAAGAAAGAAATGGCGGAAAAAAGGTTTTTCCAAATATCATCGAAACGGCTGAACCAATCGATTCCAAATTTCAATCAGCTCTAGAATTCAAGAAAATGCGCTGATTCCCACCTTAAACATCAAAATTGGGTAAATAGTTCAAAAGATATCGGCACTCAAAAGTTAAAAAAATAACATAAAATGTTATTTTTTCCGGATAAACTAAAATATGATGTTCTAAAATGCGTCTAAAATCATACCAACTCTTTCTCTTTATAGTCTCTTTTGATCATCATATAATGTCATCTAACTGGTTCTTTTGATTTAATCATATCGTCAGCAAGAAATTGAAAAAACTCAGTTTTTAATATTTTTTTCGGAGATTTCATATATTATTGCTCTGACCTAAGTCAAAACTTATTCAAATCTTGATTTTGATCACTGACATTGATGTCTGCCTCAACACATTTATTTCATAGAACACAATCGGAAATGAAGATTTAAAAGCTGCTTCTTCATAAATAATTTTCAATTCTTATCTTTTCAAACTCTAGCAAAAAACGTAGCTTGTTAGAGCTTGAAAAGCTCATAAAAAAAAAATTGTATGTAGTAGCATTTTCAAGCTCGAAGACCTCGAAAATATATTTACAGTGATGCTTCCAAGCTCGTTGAGCTCAAAAACAACGGAAGTTTTGGGGCTGACTCGCAGGGCCAACCGATGCCCAGATTTTTTATTTTTTCGATACAATCATTTTTCACGAAACTACAGCCTTCCAAAAATCACTAAAAATTTATAAAATTTCTTGTTTCTTTAATTTTTTGGATCAGTGTATTCGATTCATGACAACACTAATTATTAATATGAAATTCCACTTTTTCCGTTTCTGGATGAATGTTTAATATTCTGTTCTTTTTTTTTTCCGTGAAATAATAAATTTTTGTGTTTCATTTATTCTTACAACTTAAACATTAAAAGTTTAAAAACGAATTTAATCATTAAATATTATCCACAGATTACCATGTAATCATAAGATCTTAATAGAATCGAATTAGATTAAAAGTGAATAAAGCATTCGAACTTTCCATTGCAGCCGAGACGTTTCTCGATGAAATTGGAAATCGACGCGATGCGACAACGATATACCGTCATCTCGAAGGTTAATTTAGAAAGGTGATGTATGGTAAAAATTCGGGTCAACTGACACACTTTCATCTTAAGATACATTTTACGATTGAAAATACATTTCTAATTATTATTATTACTATTATTTTTTAAATTATAAACATATTTTAATAAAGTTAAAATTAAAAAATAAATATTATATGCTTTTATAAATACATTGTATGAAAACTTAAATTTTCATAAAATTCATACTTAATATTGTTTAAATGACAAACAATGGTATTGTTTGTTCAAATGCTACAAAGAACAAGTGAAATAACGGAAGGCCATGGTGTACTCGTAGATTGCATCGAAGGTAAACTACTAGCCGATATGGACTATTAACTTCCTACTCCTTCTCTTGATCACCTCGGGTTTTATTAACTCTCGCAATTTCTTCGTCATAACTGATACGTTTTTTTTCTCTTACCAGATTAACTCCTTTTATTTCCTTATTTTGTTGCATACATGACGCATGCGTAAAATATTTGTAATGCAAGTACAATCAATAGAATTTTTAATAGCTGCAATAAATAACATTTATAATTTATTACTATTACTCCATGCAAATAAAATAATTTTCATTCATTTAATCAATAAGACACTAAATAATGGTTAAAAACGTTTTTTTTCTGTGTTATTGATTGAAAAAAAAAAAAAAAAAAAAATTGTTTTCATCTTCATTAAATTACAAAATATTAAACATTACAGGTATTTCAGGTGAAAAGTTCACTGTCGCGTGGTTAGAAGCTTCAAGGAGTGTCATATTGATAGCCACTGTGGGTCGAATAATATCATGGGAGCGCCATTTCGAAATACGAGAGGTGCATGTATAATTAAACTCGCCTACTTGGCATGATGCATCGACAGGTACAAGTATCTGAAGAAAAAAAATATAAACAGGATGCACATATCCACCCATTTTTAGTGTTACATACTTTTCTCTTCTCCTACTTTTTTTTATTTCTACCTACGTTTTTGAATGAGCATATCGTCAATATCTATAATCTATGAATTAAAAAATAAATTTTATGTATATAAATAACTGACATACAGTAAATTATTATTTTTCATGTCAATATTTTACTTCAGTCATTTCAACTGATTTGTACAGATAGTTTAAGAATTATCGTGATTTAATTAATGAAGTGAATGTAATCATATATTAAATAAATGTTTGTTAAAATAGGTCAAAACATATTATTCTTAACTCAATATATATTTATCAAGCATAAGAATAAGCTTATAATTTAATAAATGAATTCTATTCACGTTATACATAGAAAGAAGATACGCGTAAAAAAGAAAGATTGCTGCGTTTCTCAGATATATACAACTCACGTGCTTGTCACCTTGACCATGTCTTACTCTTACATTACTAGGGTTCATCGTTCAATATACTAGATATTATACATCCTAATTCAAAGTAAATATTAAAATAATGTAAAAAAAAAAAAAAAAAAAAAAAAAAAAAATAATCATGACTAATAAAATTTATAAAAAATTTAGTTTTCGTTAATAAACTTTCAAAACTAACGAATAATAAAATGAAAGGACTTAAAGATGAGTATAGGTCAGTGTACTTTATCTGAAGAAGGCGCCATATCGTCGAAGCATTTTAAAAGCCGCTTGGCATCAACTGACATTTATTGAACCTTCAACTTAGAGTGTAGCTCATTGTTTATCTTCTTGACTACTGAGTCGTGACGACGATTATTTCTAAAAGACAAAAGTAGTTTTTACTTAGAGATTAAATAAAGAAAAAAAAATCTAACTGAAAAAAATATTCAGTCATTCGGTCAAGACTATTCTTCACGTTTAACCGGTTCTTAATTTTATTGAGTATTCTTTTTAATAATGTATACCAAAATAATTTTATTTGACAATCATCTGCATATAAAATCTTTCCATATTATGACTATTTGAAAATTTCGTTTGACAAAAATAAGATACCGGTTGTATATAAATAAAAAAATTAAATAATAAACTCTTTACAGTGATCATGTAGAGAAGATCAAGGTTAAGTGTAATAATGAATAATTCTCAGATTTCTTAAGCAGAAAAGTCAATATTTATACCAAATTTTAATATTTAGAGGAAGGGGGGGGCGAAATGAGCCCCTAAAATTTTTGATGTTTCGAAATGGGCCCCCCGAAATTTTTGTTCCGTTTAAATAATTTATGAACAAGGAACCCTTGCAAAGTGTTTGAGATTGTGGTTTGCTTTTAACACATCTAAATAGAAAAACTTTCTGAACTTAAATTTGAAAATGAATTTCTTTTTTTTTCAAAGCTTAAAAATAATCTGGAAGTTGAACCAAGACCATGTCAACGGCGCGCTAAGTGCTCTTTCAGTTGAGCTATCCGAGCTTATGCCGTAGTCCGTTCAATGTATCACTACACAAAACATTAAAAGAATTAAGCACAACACCCTGTTTAAAGGGAAGAAAATCGTTCTTTTCTTTTACGAGAGAACAAATGATAAACAACAGTGAATGTGCCATTCTTCCCACAATATAGGGGCAAAATTTTAAACTTGCAGGTACAAATCTGGTAAAAAATCGTAGACACACCACAGAGGAAAGTAAGAAATCCCTATCCGAGTGTTTGCGATCCTTGCCTTTGACTCGGGTAAGTAATTATACACTCGGTTTCGAATGTTCTACTTTCCTCCCTTGACGTGTAACATCCCTGATTAAGAAAAATGATTTGCTCCATGTTAAGTGTATATCTATATATTGGTAGATTCAAATTGTTTTAAATCATTTCAAATTGTTTTGAATTATTCCAAATCATTTTTTTAAATCAGAGATACTATTAAGATGAAATAAAATAATAGTCAAATTTTAGTAGATTTTTTAGAGGGCCCATTTTGCCCCAAATTTTAATTTTTTATTTTTGGAGCATATTGATTACGAATATATGGCAAAAGACTCGAAAATGTAGAATTGTTAAAAGAAATAATATTAAATCTTTGGGGGGGGGGGCTCATTTTGCCCCAAATTTAAAGATTTTTAATTTTCAACAGACGCGATATCCCTGATTAAGAAAAATTATTTGAAATGATTCAAAACAATTTGAAATGATTTAAAATAATTTGAATCGACTAATATATAGATATACATTTAGTATAGATTAAATCATTTTTCTTAATCAGGGATATTAAGACCAAAAACATGATAAGGGGCTAGAAAAAAGTAAAACAAATGAGAACCACTAAGAATATGAACCCTTATTTCTTCAGGGACCCATTTTGCCCCTCCCCCCTTCCCCTACACTGTTAAAAATATGCGAAGTGACCGAAGAGTAGTATTTTTTTTTTTATTTAATACCCTCACAGTAAATTTCACTTCAAAAAAGGTTGGGGGGGGAGGCGTAATTGTATTATTCATAAAAAAAACTAAATACCAGAAGCAAAAATTATTAGTACTTACATAACTCATTTATCTAGGATTCAGCATACAAATTGTTTTCATCAAATATATATTTATTCCAATATTAAAACTCCGTAGTCAAAGTGGACGGGGATTAAAATAAACGCTACATTCACTCTGAAATTACTCCGCTGACAAAAACTCTCTATTTACTCAGAATGCAGAGTTATTTTTTTTTTAACTCCGGAACTCCAAGTAACGGGATTAATTCAGATTAAAAATTCACTCCCAAATTTTAACGACTTTATATCACTTCGACTTTTGTTGTTAGGTGTAGGTAAGCTAAAGTAGAATATCCATATATTAATTTAATATTAATATTAACGATATTTTTTATGCCAAAAACTTAATATAAATAAGACTCCTGAAAAGTTGACAAGCTCAATTCTTCTTCATTTGGAATCGTAAGTCATCGCTTAATCATTGTTTTTCTGATCTATTGTATGAATTGAAAATCTATCTGAATATTTCTCAATAAAGGAAAATTTTTATTTGTAAACAAAAAAATTAAAGAATGTCAGCGATATTTTTAAGACATTATAAACACAAACTTTTATGTATTGTTCAACAGCTGTAATTTATCTTACTTGATCACAATGTTATTGCGCAAAAAATACAGAGCTTATTGAAGGTATAACTAATATTAATTAAAAGTTAAATATAAATAAATAATTTATAAGTTTAAACAATTTGTTATAGAAAAAAATTTTTTTTTATTTTGTTTAAAATATACATTGTTTGATAAATTTTTAATCCATTGAAGTATCAACTCTTGTGGAAGTAAAACAAATATCAGAAAGTATAACAGTAAATAATACTGTAGAGTATTTTTTAGTCGAATAAATATTCTAGCAGACATTGTAAGAATGGTTAAAAAGCCATAAAAACAATAAAATATCTTTAAAATATTACAAGAAATGATGGCAGCACTATCCAGCCGGTGAAAGTCCTCTTGTCGACGAGAGAAGGAGTAGTGGTCCTCATATAGAGGGGCAAGAGGGTGCGGCTGTCCAGACATTTTCTGTCCTGCCGACTAAGATCATGTCTCCAAAGTTAATATTTCTTCTAGGATGCTTAACTTTATTTACCGGTGAGTACTTGTTCATAAATTTTATTTTTCAATTATCTTTATAAAATATCAAATTGATCAAACTTAATGAATTTTTTTGGATTTTTTTTTTATTTTTAACTATTGAAATAACCATTTGTTATACGTCATAATTCTTCTTTTTATCTATTTCACTGAAAAAAACATATATTTTTTTCGGATTCATATTGCGATGAAACAATTAAACTTAAAAAATAAAATTAGATTCGATAAAATAATTAGTTATAAAAATAAAAATAAAATAGGCAATCACACGTAAATATAATGTTTTAATATGGTAATAAATAAATAATAATTATATTTTTGTTAAACCTACTTTGGAGAACCACTGATGCTTTCCCCTACCGATCTGTTGCCCTGACATTTCAAAGACTTTCTACTTCAACGAGAGAGTTCGGTGACCCTGCAATCGTGTTTTATTCAGTGAAATGATGTTTTCATCATTATAAAACAATCGCAATTCATATAACACTAATATGAAATAATTATAAAAATTAATTGCATATGTTTACAATATATTTACATATTTTTATATAGTATTACTTACATGATATAATTCATTTATAAATTCAAATACTATATTATGTTTTTAAGAAAATAATATATGGATACAATCGGAACAAAAAAAAACGAATCAAAATAACTTTAGTTTATAAAAAGTTTCAAAATTTTTTAATCATATATTTTATTATTGTATCTGACACATAATGTCTAATTTTTTTATATTCTTATAGTAATCGTAAGAGCACAAGATGATGATTCTTCAGATGGACTCGATCCTAATGCAGAAGAACTTTGTGAAAATCGTCCTGGTGATGAATACTTTCGGCTTAGTACAGATGGCGATTGTCGGGATGTCGTAAGGTAAGAAAACGACGACTATTTACTCGTACCAATAAAATTCAAATTTTTCTTTTTTCATCATAATAAACACCAAAAATTTTTTAAACTTATAAATATGAATTTTTTTTTCTTTTTTTATTATAATAATAATGTTATTATTTATAAATTATAATTATTCCGATTCTATGGACATTCTGAAAATATGGATTTACTAAAATATTAGAAACTGGTTCGTGAATCATAATAATTTAGTTTCTTCCAAGGTTATCAAGTGTACTCGAGTAAACATATATAATATAAAAATAAAAACGTAAAAACTTGCGATGACGTTCGTGGAATAAAATCCTTGAATTATTTATATTTTTTTTTTTATTTTATATTTTTTAAGTATTTTTTTTTCTTCCATACAAATCTCTGGAATTTAATCTTAAAAATATTACGAGTATAAAATATATTAAATTAAAATTGTTATTGAAATCATACATTTATAATCATTTTCAAAATTATTTATAATATGGAACAATGGTATAGTTTTAATAGTCAATGTGATAATTACTAATATACAATAATAAAATAAAATAATTTAAATTCATTAGCAAATGCGTATATACGCTCTATATAGAGTTCCAAACCGTAAAATTTTTTTGCATTGTAAATACTCGATAAAAAATAAAAAAATTATTATGATAAATTTAATAACACAGGTGCGATAAAGCTAGTGAAATTGGGGTAACTCGATTAGCATCAGTTAAATGTCCAACGGGTTTAGCTTTTGACATCGAACGTCAGACATGTGACTGGAAAACAAATGTCAAGAATTGTGATCAACTTGAGAGTAAGATAATTTTTTATTTAATATCAAGACTCAAGACCCTGCGTTTTTGACCCTCTAGGTGTACAAGATCCGGACTGAAGCAAATCACGTGTCCTAGTGGATTGGCTTTTGACTTGGACAAACAGACCTGTGACTGGAAGGGCAAGGTCAAAAACTGTGACCAGCTCGAGAGTAAGTGGCGCACGGGGAAATGCTGGACTCATGTTTTATCATCTTTGAGCGTTTTTTTTTTTAATTTTATCATAATTAAACCATAATTGAAAATACGCTCAAAGAGATTGACAGATTTCTGGCTCGGTCATAGGCTCACTCCGTAGCACGTCGAATTCGTAGTACTCTTTCACGAGATTAAAATTGAAGCAGTTATTCTACCAAAAATTATGTAATAATTATTATTTTTAAACAAAATATTGATTTCTTTTTTTTACTTTGACTGCTTGATTTTTTTTCTCATAAGTTATAAATTAACAACTACCTATATTTTTGTTGCTTTCTAATCGCTAATGCTCATTTTAATTTTTTTTTTCTTAACCATTTTAGTGAAATGAAGATGATTTTATAATTAATCGCTTTCTCACTGTCCTATTTTCACTTACATTATTTTTACTAAAAACTTTCAATTTTTATAATCTTTAACTTTTTTATTCTACCTTGGTATATAACTCGTTTATGCTAGATTAACTAACAATTTTTTTCATACGTAATTTGCTTTTTACATTCATTCACACCATTAACATACATTTTAAAATATATTTTTATTTTACCGTTACTTTTTATCTAATTATCCCTCATAAATTACACAATCAATAATAATAATAAAAACAAAAATTAATTAAATGATTTTTTTTTAATTTTGATTAATTTGAACTTTAGATTATTCAACTCTAATATTACTTTCATTAATATAATTTTTTTTTTTTTTTTTTTTTTTTTCATATTATATTCAATACCTATATTACTTTCTTCTTTTTCATTACTATAAAAAAAAAGTGGTACCAAATCTAAGTAGTAAATATTTTTTATCCCCCACTACTCTTTTGCTGCTCTGTTTTGCTTTACTTGTATTACTATGTAACGATAAAAAAAAATAAATAAAAAGGCACATGAAGGTCTTTAAAATCAGTCATCATAAATAACAAGGAAGAGGCAATTAAAAAAAAAGCTTTCTCTTACTGCATCTTCCTCAACGCGTGCGTCGTCGTGAGTCGTATGAAATTGTACCCGTTCTACTTGACGTTTTCGACTCAGTCCAAAAATAAATTTTAATTTATCGGAATTATTATCAATTTTACCGCGCAAATATTTCTTGTGCAGTATAATTATAAATTTTTTTAATTACAATTATTTAAATTTACGGTTGAAATTGGAAACGTTGAATGGAATTAAAATAAAACGCGTCACAATATTTGTATGATTGCAATATAAATGACAGACATCACACTTACACTTTTCCCTATGTAGATAATAAAAAATGATCCAGTAATTTTGATATAACGTCTAAAGAAGCTGTATTTTTGAGTAGTGTACAGTAAAAGGGCAAATTCGTATGGTCGGGTCTTGGATACAATTGCCGTAGTGCTGATTTAATAATAAAATTTTAAAACCTAATAATCATTGCATAATTTTCACAGAGCCACGTAAAATACTTCCAATTCTAAAAACCGATGAGCCTGTTTGTCCTGAAGGAAAACTTTCCTGTGGTAACGGCGAGTGCGTAGATAAGGAACTTTTCTGCAACGGCAAACCTGATTGTAAAGATGAGTCCGACGAAAATGCATGCAGTAAGTATAAAACTATATAGATAAAAGTAGACAATTTAATCTTATTTATTAAAACAATTATCAATTATTATAGTTAATTAAACTTAAATTTTTTTTAATTTTCATCGTAAATATATACTTTATTACGCTAGAACACTCGGGTTTGGTCCGGGTTCATGTAAAAATATTCACGATTTGAATCGTTCAAATTATAGATTCGATCCCAACTCTGAGCAGTTAATTAGTGATTGATTTCATGTAAGATTTAAAAATCTCTAATAATAATTTATTTTGTGCCGTAAAATAAACGGTGGTGTTAACACTACATTTATAGTAGAATTACTTATTAGAAAAAAAAACTTTAATTTCTTTAAATCAGTAATAAATTTATAATATATATAACTTTTTTTAAATATATAACTTTTACACATTCGTAACTTTAAGTTTATAATTAAAAAAAAAATAAAGAAAGACTTTAAACTCCAATGTCTTTTAAGAGGGGTCTGAACTTTTTTCTCTGTCACACTCAAGTCGACAAACGGTACTATCTCTGTTGCACTTGCGCAGTAAATGGAAACTTTGTCCACGTTTTTCTCTTAAACAAAAGCATATTTTTGAAAAATGAAAACGTATGTTGCTAGATTATAGAGCAATGCATCGAGCCTCGTTCTTCTTTTTGCGTTTAGAAGTTTTGTTTGAGAGAAAAGCTTGGATAAAAATTGCTATAGACCCTACTTAAGTCAGTATTAAAAAAAAACATGAAAATAAAAAAAAAATTATAAATTTTTATAAAGCATTAAAAAAAATAACGTTATTCAAATTTTTCCCGGTTTCTATGTACAGATGTCAAGCACCTCTGTAGGATGTGTATCCAGAAGTAAATAAATAAATAAATTATTGATAAATCCATAAAAAAAAATCACTCATTAATTTTATCTCAATGGAATATTAAAAACTAACAAATACAATTTTAATATTTTTTTTCAGCGGTTGAAACAGATCCCAACCGTGCTCCGGACTGTGATACAACTCAATGTGTACTTCCCGACTGTTATTGTTCCGCCGATGGTACTCGAATCCCTGGAAACATTGAAGTTTCACAAGTTCCACAAATGATAACTATAACCTTTAACGGTGCTGTTAATATTGACAATATTGACCTTTATGAAGAAATTTTCAACGGACAACGTCATAATCCAAATGGGTGTACAATACGTGGAACATTCTTTGTTTCACATAAATACACAAATTACTCAGCTGTTCAAGACTTACATAGAAAAGGTAATGAGATATCTATTTTCTCATTGACGCACAAAGATGATCCACAGTATTGGACTCAAGGAAGTTACGATGATTGGCTTGCTGAAATGGCTGGTGCTAGATTGATTATTGAACGTTTTGCAAACATAACAGATGGTTCAATTATTGGTGTTCGTGCTCCTTATCTTAGAGTTGGTGGTAATAAACAATTTGAAATGATGGCAGATCAATTTTTCGTCTATGATGCCTCAATTACTGCTTCACTTGGACGTGTTCCAATCTGGCCTTACACTCTTTACTTCAGAATGCCACATAAATGTAATGGTAATGGTGGTAATTGTCCATCAAGATCTCATCCAGTATGGGAAATGGTTATGAATGAACTTGATCGTCGTGATGACCCAACATTTGATGAATCGCTTCCTGGTTGTCATATGGTTGATTCATGTTCTAACGTTCAGGCTGGTGACCAATTCGGAAGATTACTCAGACATAATTTCAACAGACATTACAATTCAAATCGTGCACCTCTTGGTCTTCATTTCCATGCATCTTGGCTTAAAAGTAAAAAAGAATTCAAAGATGAACTTATTAAATTTATTGAAGAAATGTTAACGAAAAATGATGTCTATTTTGTTACTATGGTTCAGGTTTGTTTATTTATTTTATTATTTTAATTATTTACATATTCAAAAATATTATTTATTTATATGATTATGTAATTATCAGGTTATCAAGTGGATGCAAACTCCAACTGAAATAACAGCAATAAAAGACTTCCAAGACTGGAAAGAAACTTGTGATGAAAAAGGACAACCGTACTGTTCTTTACCAAATGCGTGTCCTTTGACTACACGAGAACTTCCGGGTGAAACTCTACGTCTCTTTACATGCATGGAGTGTCCTAATAATTATCCTTGGCTTCTTGATCCGACTGGTGATGGATTTAATGCTAATTAAAAAAATAAATTTAGGTAAAGATATTATAATTGATTTTAATTGGTCACCAGACGATGAGTCTTAAAAATGTGATGAGACTTTGATGAAATCTTTGTCCTCAAGACTACCTTGTAAATAATATCCACCGAATAAAATCCACATCAATTCTTTTATTGTCTTACATAGGAATATAATGTGCAGTAAAAATAAAAATTTTAACGATAATCATATCGTAATTGTTTTATTACTCAAATAGTAATTTAGATACTATATAATTATTGTCAACCAACAAAAACATAAGAACGTAATAGTAAGATATTATTTTTTTAATGTACTTATTAGAAAACAAAAATATTTTTTTAAGTATTAAACAAATGAGATTAAAATATTCCAATCAATACAAAATAATATTAATAAATTAAAAACAAAAAAAAATATATATATGATTGGTAAAGTTAGTTGATCTTCATTTTAAATTCCTAATATCCTATATCCAACACTTGAAATATTGTATGCCTTAAGCGCAAATCCGCTTAGGTATGCTCTACTCGGGCCTAAAAATCGTGATTTTTTTTTTATTTTTAGTATAATAAATATAAAATATAAGTGTAAGTTATGGTTTACGGCGGTATTTCATCTTACTGATACTTAATGTTGCAGATAACATTTATCATGGTAAGAATCAAAACACAAAGATCCATAAAATTAAAATATCAGAAACTCCAGCCAGTAACATCGGCTACATAATTATATTAATTATGCTTGCAAACCAAATATTAATGACGTAATATCCGAAGAAAAAAATTGGAGATATAAAGTGCCTGTGACAATAAACCTCAGATCCTCAAATAATTTTTTTGAAATACAGTCGAGTCTCGTTATGAACCCGCATAAAGGGGTGTAGGGGAATATAATTCTAAAAATTTGTGTACCCCCACTCTGTCAGCGCAGGCGACAGTCGTGAGTTGAACTTCCCCTACTTTTTAAGCGTGTGAGTGTGTACGTGATTGTTTCCAGTATCTCGTTATGAGTCCGTTTGACTTGAGTGTTATGTTTCTTATAGTAATACAGCTATACAGTGTCTTGCTTATAAACAAATAATAGGACTAATATGATAAATAAACTCTTAATTTCTTTTCATGAATATACGGTCTCATATCGAGACTCTGAAATTAATTTTTTTTTCACGTTGTGGAGGGGGAAGGTCTTCCGTGGAAATCCTGGTTCACGGACTCATAACGAGCGGACTCATAACGAGACTCGACTGTACTAAAATAATCAAACGAAATATGCTTTAACTATTATTTTAAAGTACACACTTTACAAAAGTATATTGACGGTAGATATTTTATCAAAAGGGATACATTTAAAACAAACATTTTTTTATATAGATATTTTGAAATTTGAGATGGATATTTATAAATTTATCAAAAGTGATATCGCGACATCATCGGTTCCAATGAAAAAAAAAAAAAAAAAAAAAAACACTTACAGAATAAATATTCAAAGAAAACAAGTTGTAAAAATAAACAAGAAACGTTCAACTTCACAATCATATTCGAAGATAAAAAGTAAAACAGTCTCAAATAATCCATCGAAATTGACATATTGCAGAGTAGTGATAGGATAGCTATCTGTCCAAGTTTTTCTGTACACATCCTGGTTTTTAAAGTGACCTTACAAAATCAGTTTTTTAACATTTAGTTTTTTTGTTACTACATGATAAAAAAATTATAGCAGCAAAACCTGTTAACCACAAAAATTGATAATAATTCTTCTTTTTTTTTCTGCATTTTATTTGGAATTTTTTTATTTTTTTATAATTAATTAGCTTTTAGAATTTCATTTATCTAATCCTTTAATAACTTAATTTTTTTTCTCATATATATTCTTTATATCAATTAATATTTAATTACCTCTAAAAATAATCCAACGATTAAATTATAAACAGTTTGTAATAATTATAAAAAATATAAAATACAACTCACAAAATTATATTATTTGAAACCGAGCAGAGTTAAGAGATAAGTTTGACATGTCCACAATTATTGCGACAACATTAGTTAATAAGTATACCTTAAATTGATTATTTAAAATTTTACTAGCAATTCTTCAAAAAAGTAAAGATTTATAATACGGTAAATTTAAATGATATTAATATTTTGATTAATAAACTAAATATCATTAATATTTTAAAACGTACAATGATAAAAAAAAATTGTACAATAAATTTATTAAAATTCATCCGGCAGCCACATTTTTTCTTTTGAATTCCTGCAGACTATATTTTTACAATTTATAGATTCAAACAATTATTCATAATATTATAAATTATTTTTACACTCTTAATCATAAATTATAACTTGTATTATAGCTATCAATAATTAAAATGAAAAGCCCCATGTAAAATCAAAACAAAATTGTAGTCATTCAGTTTAAACCCTAAAATAATAGATAAATTAAAACATAATTAAGTTTATAATTTTAATAATATTTAATATAAATTTATACTGTATATATTATCAATGAGTTATTCTAATTAAAACTGTTTTATTATTAAATTCATAAATTTTTATTTAATCAAAATTGTTGTTTTGAAAAACATTTAAGTATACATGCAAAAAGGCCATTAAAAGCACACGAACAAAACTGACAGCTAATAGTCAAAGAAAAAAGAAATTTATCATGACCGTAACAATGCGAAAAATATTTTAAACTATTGATTTACAAGATGTATTAAAGTTATATATAAAAATATATTTACACAAGGATATTGAGAATATCTAACAACTTTATTATAACAACTGGTCAATTAATTTACCCTGCAAAAAAAAAATGTTGACAGTCATACACACGACATATTTATAATTAGTTTAACAAGTATCATGTTTTAATTAAATAATTTAAAGCATCATCATGTTAATTTTTACATCCATATTTGGATTACCATTTTCTGGTAAAAATTAAAATTAAATTTATATTGCCTATGGTGCCTAAGTGAATTGAATTAGTCAATAAAATAGACTTTATAAATTATTGCATATTCGTTAACTAATTTTAAATTAGATATTTTCGGTCATATACCCATATAACTACAAAACATAAATGCTCCACAGATACTTAAGATAATAAATAATATGACCAACCAGAATGGCAGCGCATCTAAAATAAAAAAAAAATAAATATACATATATATATTTTTTTTTTTCAAATAAATAAAAAAAAATAGAAAGCAATATTGAATTATTACTTATATTTAAAATACTTACGTCTAAACGGAATGCTATGAATACAAATTCTGTTATCGACAGAAATACTAACGACAGCAGTTTCTGAATTACTTGTTATTGCTGGTCCATCTAATTTCGTTGGTAAAAATTCCAAACCCGTAACAAACATACTGTGAGCACCTGATATATGCAAAGCTTTTTGCAAACTAAAGGCAACATAAATATCAATACTGCCAGAGAACATCGTGCCAACTGCTACGAATTTTCCATCATCTGACACAGCAATTGCCGACAATGTTTCTTTACAAGGTGCTGATTTAATTATTAAACCTTGTTCAACATCCCATAATTGAAGATAACTAGGATTTTTAGATGATGTTGCATTCGATAGTATATATAATTGTATTTTAGATTTTTTTTCATTAGGAATTCTAAATCTAAGTCTTTTATACACGTATTTTGCACCATTAGGTGGAACCCATGAGAGTTCTTTATATTTTGTACCTTTAACAACATCCCAAACCAAAGCTCGACCATCTTTAGCAATTGTTGCAACATAATCACAATTGATATTGAAATCTATGTCATCGATTTCTTTAATATGAGTTTTTAAATCATGAATTTTTGTTAATTGAGGAAATTTCCACAGTCTTACAACACCATCCAATCCTCCAGTTGCCATTACTTTTCCATTAAGACTTATTCTCACTATTCTTTGTAATGGGTCCGATTCGCTATAAATTATAAAATAAAAATTAATAAACTATATTTAAATAATCAGCAATTAGAAACTTTTGATTTTATGAAAAGTTAATTTAAAATTCTGACAAAAGTACTAAAAAAAAATTTAAAAATCTGAAAAACTATACCTAAAATCTGTTTGAATACTTGTAGAAGGCTTAAGAATTAGTTGCAATTTTTTGTGTTTTGCATTCGAATTATTATTTCGTATATTTTCAAATTTTTCATCCCCTAATTTAGTTGTAGTATCTTGTTTTTTCTCATTTAACTTTCGTTGTCGTAAGCTATTTTCATTATCTTTAGTATTAGAATTTATTCCTGCCTCAACTTCGCCATTCTCTACCGCCACAACTCTTGGTATAACATTATACAATTGACAATGACTTTCTTGGCCAGCTACTAACCACGTTTTTTTACCATCATTAAATGCAGCACAATTCATAACAACACTAGGCCCTGTTTCATGTCTTGTAACTTCTTCAGCAATAAAATTCCAACCATCATGTGACAATTCAAATATTTCCTACAATTAAATTGTTGAAAAAAATTAATTTTTTGAGTTTAAATATCACAATAAATGGAATAATAAGAAACAAATAAAAATAATTACAAAGCCATTAGCTACTCCTGTTTTTGATGATCCGCCTCCACCTCCAACGAGAACGTGTCTACTTGTCAACATCTGAATTGTGTAAAGAGGAAAATTGACCCGGGCCAAAAGGCCTCCTTTATTTCGTCTTGGAGGCATATCCAATAAATAACTAATTTACTATTTAATAACATTCACTTGCTACTAGATATTGCATTAATAATTCCGTTATCGAAAAAAAATATTTATTGTTAATTTGTGATACATAAATATGAGGCCAAGTTCCACGTTTCACATAGGCGCCGCATTCTCCTATACATTACATATAATTCACTCACGGCTAAATAATAAGATTTTATCAAACTGTCACGCTTAATACACAATATGTTATGTACAGACTAACTCACACACATCAATAATCTTATAGTTTAATAATAGAGAATTCTTTTTGGTTAGTTACTAATTATAGAGAAATCTACTATGACAAATGATGTTGATGTTCATCCTCTGTTTGATGTAATTTTTTTTAACTTTAACGAAATTAATACGCATGCACGAATTCAATAAAGCGGTAAATTTGAATTCTTATTTTTGTAAAACTATTATTTAAAAATTATTAAGTAGTAAATTAAAATTAGTAGTATGCGAATAGAGTTCAAATAAAACAATTAAAATTATTCGTAAATTTTGAATTATTCATAGATTGTCGAATTATTTGTAACTTTTCAATTTATTTAACTCGAATTATATATTCAATTTTGGAATTTTCACAAGGCAATTTTTTCACTCGATTTTAATAAATAAAAAAAAAAATAGCAATAATTTACCAATAATTCAAATTCTTGTAACAATTTGAAACAACAAACAATAATTCAAAAACCGGCGAATAATTTTGAAACGTATGAATTATTCGCACTTAATTCATTAAAATATAAATATTACAAAATCGGTAATATTGCCATAAGCACACCATGTAATATTCTTTGTAAAAAACTAATTTCATTCCTGAATTAAATTAATACTTACTTATATTTTAATCATAGACATTGAGTATTCTATTAAAATTAATATTAATCAAAACTGTTTTGATTAATTAACTGTGTTAAACATAAGTAACTACTTTATGTATTCGGTACAAATTTAAATTCAATTATTTATCAAACAATTTACCCATAAACTATATTAATAAAAAATATTTACTTACTTATTAATTTAATTTTTTATGAGTGTGAATGTAGCAGACATCAACCAAATTTAAAATTATTAATAAATAGACTAAATCATTAATAAAATAAAATTTTAAAAAACTGCACATTTAAAAAATTTTAAAATTAATAAGTGCATTTTTTATACATATTGTTTTTTTAATTATTTACTCTATTTATTTTATCATTTTAAATTTGTCTGATGTCTGCTACATTCACACTCATAATTTTTTTTATTAAATCAAAAAAATTATCGAACGTCTACTGTTTGTAATGTAATTGGTTTTTATATTAATTTAACATTCACCATTTTATAATGCTTTTACGATTTTTTAATTTTCAAATTTATTTCATAAAATTGTTAATTTTATCTTCGAATCAACGTAAACTATTTTTAATTCACAAGCAATGAGTGTGAATGTAGCAGACATCAAACAAATTTAAAATTATTAATAAACAGAGTTAACAATAAATAAAATAAAATTTTTAAAAACGCACATTTAAAAAATTTTGAAATTAATAAGTGCATTCTTTATAAATATATATTTTTTTAAATTATTTACTCTACTTATTTATAATTTTAAATTTGTCTGATGTCTACTACATTCACACTCATCACAAGCAATGTAATTTTTGTAATTTCCAGTTTTGTAGAATATCGATTTTTAAGAATATCAACAAAAAAATACTATAATATATAAATAATGACATGTTACTAGAATTTTATGAGTAAATAAAATAATTTGTATTTTTTTAAATTTTAAAGAAATAACCCTAGAAAGTTTTTAAATAGATACTTTAATTATTGCCGTTGTACTTTATTTTTATATTTTATTTCTCTGTCCGATATTATTATCTGTTTTAGAAGAATCTTTTATGGTTAACGTAATTATATTTATTGCAATTGTAATTAAAAACAATTTGTTAACGAATATCGTTATGCCAACTATAATTATTTAAACTATGTACATATGATAAAAAAAATAAAACAAAACAAAAGAGGGAAGATAAATATACAGGGCATGATCAGAAGTTCACTCTGGAAGAAAAAGACGCAACTTTTGCGTTTATAAATATTATCGAACTAACCCAGAGAAACAATTCGAGTACCATAATGCGTTCATAAACTCTACGAAGAAGGTAAATGCAGTATCTAGTATTGTTTCATTTCTCTAGTTTTAATTAAACCTCGTGACTTTTCATTTCCTAACCATCTGGTTAGATATTTATTAATCTCCAGAGTGTTTTTCTGAACACGCCCACAATTAATTTGTTTCTATTTAATCTTTAGATAAAATAAAAATGATGGCAAGTCCAAAGTTCCAAGAATCTTTAAATCAATTACCAACAATAACATCAGATATTAATCAATCAAGTGTAAATTTTAAATCACAAGAGCTAAATGATTTAAATTCCAGTATTTTAGCTAACACTGAACTGATTAACTTGAGAGAAAAACCTCAAGAAAGTATTGAAATTTTTCAATCAATTGTTAATGCTTTATTTGGTGATGCAGGCGACGTAAGTTCAGATGAAGAAAATGCTTTTGAAGACTCTGAGAAAGACAAAAGTCTGAAAGAAAAACTAAGTTTTAGTCAAAGTGATAATGAAGAAGTAGAATGTGATGAAATTCCAAAGCTCATTATTAATAATATTGTTCCAAATACTGATGACGAAAGTAATAAAACTGAAGAAGACGAACAAACCAATGCAGCAATAATCAATGTAATAATTCCAAAAATTTCAACAGATTTAGGTCATGATATTTATTTTATAAAATTACCAAATTTTTTATCAGTTGAAGCAAAGCCTTTTAAAAAAGAAAATTATGAAGATGAAATTGATGAAGAAGATACTCTAGATGAGGAAAGAAGAGTAAGGCTTAAGTTAAAAGTTGAGAATACAATACGAATAAGAGAAACAGTTGATGATTCTAAAAACATTATTAAAGAAAGTAATACTAGATTTGTTAAGTGGTCTGATGGAAGTATGTCATTACAAGTTGGTTCTGAAGTTTTTGATGTTTATAAAGAACCATTACAAGGAGACCATAACCACCTGTATATTCGTCAAGGAACAGGTCTACAAGGTCGAGCTGTTTTTAAAACAAAATTATCATTTCGACCATATTCAACAGATTCATTTACTCATAAAAAAATGACTGTATCATTGGCTGATCGTTTTCAAAAAGCATCAGGAATTAAAATTTTATCACAAGTAGGTTATAACCCCGAATTAAATCGAGAAGAAATGATAAAGAAAGATAGTAAAAAACTAAACAATGAAAATGCTAAAAGTAAAAAACCAAAAAATAAAAGAAAAAGAAGAACGTCAGAAAGTACTTCTGGGTATAATGATGGTGTTCGTACAAATGATTCTGACGATGAAGATGCAATATCACTAGCAGCAATTAAAAAAAAATATAAAACAAAAAACATTGATCGTTTTCCTCGTGGTAAAATATTTTTCTTCTACAGTTATATTATTCATCATTAATAATTTTATATCAATTATTATTGTTTTCAGCTCCATCTACTCAGTCTAATGACGATGAATCTGAATTTGAAGAAACTTTAGCTAAAAAATATTCTAAAAACTTGATATTCCATGATTCAGATGGCGAAGAAGATACAATTAATGATAGCCAAGCTAAATCTGATGATAAAGTTACTGAAGAAAACAGTAATTCTAATTAATTTACCAAGAATGGTAAATTATTATCAGTTTTTTTGAACATTTAAAAATTATTATTTTAAAGTTAAAAATATTTAATAACTTATAACGTATTCTATTTTTTTTTTCTATTTAAGTTTGTTTACTTATCGATAGCTAGACTGCTCTTTAATATTTTATTATTACTTTGAAAATTTAAAAAAAGAAATACTTGAAAAAATGAATTCCACATATTCCTTGAAGATTTTTATTTTAATTTTTAAAATAACAAACCCTTAAACTCATTAGTATTTAAAAGAATTATACTTTAATTCTTAAAATTGATATTTAATATTCACATCTTCCGAAAATTGCAAAAAGAAAAATTGACATAATAAAAAGATATTCAAATAATAGAGACAGTCATAAATAATTGTTTCAAATTATTATTTAACTATGTGAAAAATAAAATTGAGAGTATTAACTCATTCATTGCCGATGAACATGGCGATTTAATAAAAACAGTTAAATAAAAAAAGTATTATTAATAATAATCAATAAAATACAGGTAAGATTAAATAATAATAAAAATAAGAAAGCTACTTGCCAATAAATAAAGTATATAAAAAGGGCTTTTGATTGTTGGGAAATGTAAAAGATAATTAAAATAAAAAAGATTAATTTTAACAGACTCATATATGTTACTAATTTAAATATTATTATTGAACTCATGCTCTATAGAAATATTTCAATAACTTACTATTTTCATAAACAACAAAATTATGCATATAGGTTTCCTTTGTTTCTTTTTGAAAATAAAAATGACTTATAGTTACATTATTGTTAGCTTATCAGTAGAAAAGTAGAACAATCGTCGAATTACTACTTTGTTATCGTCAAAAGCTATCTAATTAATGAGATTGTGGGCAATTAAAAATACAGAAATCAAAGTAATTGTAGTATTAAGAAATAAAATTTTTGAGTAATTATTTATTTTCAAATATATAATTAAATTAATAAATATATACATACATACACACACGTGTACATATAAAATTTATTTATTTTTTCATTCAAGTATCGTACCACTTAGATTTACTTTGTGGTATCGATGATAATTGATTTTTGTAATTGTGCACAAGTTTATTGAAATTTGCTTCATCAATAGTTGGTTTTTTCTTCCCTAGTTTCGGCTGTAAAAATTTTATCAAATTAATAATTTAAAAAAAAAAATTCTCTACGTATATTTTATTAAATTAAATTTTACCTTAACTTCTTTCCGAGATAATGCTTGATTAGTTTTTATCTCTTGAATTTTTCTTTTAATCTTTTTATTTTTATTCTCATTTTTAATTTGTTCACGATGACGAAGAGCTTGTTCTTTCAATTTAAATTTAGCTCGTAATTTAACAGATGTTCCAGGTTTACTGTTTGTACCAGAAAATTTCGTTACTTCGTCACCATCAGGTTTTTTGTCATAATCGTTTTTAAATCGTTTAGCCGGGCGTTCAATAGATTTACTTTCATTATCTTCCCGGTTGGCTTTCCACAAAGGATTATGCTCTCTACTTTTAGCAATCCTACGTTGTTTAGCATTCACCATTATTTTATTTTCAATTGAAAAAGCTACAATAGGTCTCTGAAATAAAATAAAATCATAAAATATATTCACACACATGTATTATATTCTTTTAGTATAAGTATATAAAATATCATTACCCTTGATGCAGAAAATATATTTGGATTATTATTAATATTTCTAAGTGCTTTTAAAGCATCTTCATGTTTTGTAAAAGCAACAAATGCAAATCCTTTTGAAATTCCAACCCCCTTTGTGTCAGTATTTTTAAGATCACGCATTATTCTTGCTTCGGTTATAAATGCTTTTGGTCCAGCATGACTTTTAAATATTTTTCTAAGAGTTAAATCATCAAGATTCGGTGGTAAATTGTGTACAACTAATCTTACTCTTGAAACAAACATAGCCAAATTACGAAGCATTTGAGATTTCCATTGTTCTAATTCCAAACGTTTTTTCATATCTGCTGCAGAAACACCTACTGCTGCTGGACTACCAGCCATAACAACTCCTTCTTTTACTAAATACAAATTTCTAGAGTCTTTAATTCTTTGAGATTTCAAAGTTTTTCCATTAGTAACCTCGTTTCGATCTAAAGCTGGATGAGGATCAAGTACTTGATTTTGTATACGCAATTCTGTTCCTGCTGACAAACATTTTTCTGCATCTTCAACATTTACAAATTTAACAAATGCTGTGCCTTTAGAATGTTCCGTTAAAGGGTCGATACAAACTAGCGCATAATATACTGGACCAAATTGTTCCATACATTCTCTCAACTCTTTATTTTTTACTGAAAAAGGAACATTTTTTAGAAAAACGGTTTTACCTTCAGTTACATCATGAGAAATTACATGAGGTCGTTTTTGTGATTTATTATTTTCTAATTTTATTATATTTTTATCATCATCTTCGTCTTTCTCTTCATTTTCAACTTCAAATTCATCATTACTATCATCTGTCTCTCTTTTATCATCATCATCATCATCATCATCATCATCATCATCATCATCATCATCATCATTATCGTCATCTTTATCATTATCATTTGAAATATCTTCATTAGAATCATTGTCTCCTTCTTCAGAATCTTTACCGTTAACAATTTCTTCAACTTCTTTTTTAACTTCCACCGGTTCGTCTTTAATCGTTACGTTTTCAGACTGTTTTTGAAATTTTGATTTAGCTACAGCCAAATCAACAACGACAGGCCTGTCACAAATAGGTTTCATATTAGCGTGAAAAACAGCTTTTCTAGCACTTTGAACATGATCAAATTGTACAAACGCACAACCAGTAAATTTTCCATCTTTCTTCAACATATTAATTTCCTCAATAGAACCATATTGCTGAAAATGTTCTTTAATAATGTCTTCTGTAGCCTAAAAATTATAAACATTATATTACAATTTGAATAAAATATTTAATATTAACAATAAAAAAAAAGTTATACTTTAAAAGATATATTTCGCAAAATAACCCTCGATCTTTTTTTTCTCTTTTTCAATTTCAATTCTTTTCTTTCTTCTGGTGTAAGCTTTTTCTTATTTTTTCCGAGTTTTTTATTACTGGATTCAGTTTTGCCAGTACCATTTAATTCAATCAAATCATCTTTATCTGTAGTTTCTTCTCCTACAGTTTTTGAAGCATCCTTATCTTTTTCACTATCTTTCCCATTTTGTTGAAGTTTCTCAATAAATTTTGATTTCGCGATTGCCCATGTACTAGTTATAGGTCGTCCTGAAATATTTAAAATTGAATTATTAAATATACTCGATTTTATCATTTCCAAGTAACAAAAATACTTAAAAATAATAACAAACCAAGAAATTCTTGCTTATTTGTTTTAAAAATAGCTTTAGAAGCATCTTCTAGTCTTCTAAACTGAATGAAACCACATCCAACGAGTTTACCATCAGGTCTTTTTAATAATTCTATCTGCTCTATTTGTCCAAAAGGCTCATAAAGTTTTCTAATATCTTCCTCTGTAACCTGTAAATAAAAAGCATGAAAAAAATTACAATATTATCAAACAATGATGATTTCCACTAAAGATAATAGCCATAATAATATTTACCTTGAATGATAAATTTCTTACGACTATCCGAGCTTTTTTATTTTGTACTTGAACATTATCATTGTCATTTACTTTTGCTTTAACAATTTTTCCTTGTTTCTTTTTATTTCGATAAGTCCATGATAATTGTTTACGATCTTTTCTCGGCCCTAAAATAATTTAAAAAAAAACAAAAAGAGAAATAACATTTGATCATAGAATTATTGTTTATGAAATTATTTAAATTACCGTCCACTTTTTTCATGATTCAAATGATTTCAGTCTCTGTGAATCCCAATTAAAGATATTAAGATCTGCAGCTTGATGTAGTTTACAAAAATAACCTATAAAAATTTAATTTTTTAAATTTTATTATTTCTTTACTTAAATTAAAAAAATTTGATTACTTAGAGAAATAAGAAAAAAAAACATTTTTTATACAAAATAAATTCAGTTCACAAATGATTTATATTCTTAAGTTTAAAAACCTAATATATATAAATAGTATATAATAGGACAATACCTGAAATATAGTGGCAATCAATCGATACAACTAAAAATATCCACTGCACATGAATGTAAAAAAATATACAAACATAAAATGAATTGATTTAAAAAAGTACTTTTTGATTTTCATAGAAAATTATTTTATATGCAGCAAAAACTCATGAAAATCACAAATATTCAATTAAATTATTTTATCCGAGATAACCTAGACAGAGATTGAAAAAACACGTGTTTAATTCTCATTTTCCCCTACCACAACATTCAATCTTTGCGTGGTAATTTAAAAATTAGCTAGGACTGTCGGGATTAGAATTACTATTCAAATTTTAACAAAATTCGATATATTAGAAGATTATGATAACAAAAAGATCTAATTAAATTTGTTAAAAAGCTATAAAAAAGAATTTAAATACCATGAAACCGGTAATTTTACATAAGAATCAATTTTGAATATATGAAATTCAAAATTTTACTGGTACTTTGTAGTTTCTGCTTAAAAATCCGATAGATTCCTATAGCTGTATGTATAAGGCCCTATACTTAACTATAGCACTTCTCATAGAACTCATTAATTCTTATAAAATCTCTATGGGAATTTATAAGAATCTATTGGATTCTATGAGATTTTCTAAACAGGGCATCCAAACAACCTTTTTGATTGCCGGTAAAATGCATTCATTTCAAAAATAATCTTAATCAAAAATTTGAATATTAATTGTTTGTCAATTAATTTAGATTTTTTTATTTTTTTCTAGCTATATGTAAAATAAGACTTTCTTAAAGCTCGAAAATACCATTATTCAAGAATACTCCACGTTTTTCAAAAGATTTTGAACAAGTAAATCAATGTTTCTCCTATAATCGATAGTTGAAAAAATATTGTCGTTATAAATTTAATGAAAATATTTTTTTTTTCATACTTTACTGCTTTTAAATTATGCAATAACTTTTAATTTCATTCTTTAGCTAGACATGCTGACCGATTGGTCATATGTTATTTTATACCGATTCAAGGCAGCATGTCTAAAGTATTAGTAGTTTTCTTATCAATACTATTGATTATCAATAATATTATTCTTATATATAGTTTACCTGGTAGAAGTAATTCTGATTTAATAAATTACACACGCAATTTGAATAAAATAACCAAAGAGTTATTGTCTTCGAGTACATTTCTTGAAAGTGATTTTAAAACTAAAATAAAAATTGTTTCGAACAAAATGAGAGACTCATCTCAAGATTTATTAGAATTACCGTCGTATGATTATGCTAAAACATTAATAGAATTTCAACGTAACTTTCCTCAAAAAGGACAGTTTGAAGAATCATTTCATGAACTTTTCGGATATATTGAACGAATCGATGCATTGCACAAACATTATAAACTTTATGAAATACCGGCATTGATAGGTGGTGCAAAAAGTCCCTATCATGAAAGTACGATAGATGATTTTTTACAAGTTCTCACTTCTCACGGAGCTGGAGGAACTCAAGATATTCTAGATAAAATTTATCATATTATGGTACCTTCAGCATCTGATACAATGCGCTTGGGTCTTTTTGAGCTTATGGTTGAACAGAGAAAAGTAAGTTTGAAAATAGGTATACCTTTTTTTCTCTTAATTTTATTTAAAATTTTTGGAATTATATCGTCCTCAATAATTCTTTTTTGGCTTTAATATAACTCCTAATATCATCAGTTGTAATAACTATAAACAAATAATTAAATATTTTGATGTTAAGTCGAACTAGAAAACATTTTTCTTTCCTTTTAAGAAAATTTCTAGACTGTTACGTTCCCGTAATATTTTATCGATTAAATTAAATTAATGATTTTCAATAAGTTAATTTTATGCTATGTAACGGAAATCGGTTACGATAAGAGAGTAGCCTTGGCTCGCGAGAAGTCTAAACAGATGACGATGCATGAGATCTGGATACGACGATTCTTTTACAGGGAACCTGAGATGCAGCATTAATATTTTGTCAACTCGGTTGGCTTTATTATATTTTTGATAACGACGATACCGTCAGTCTTTCGAGAGAGCTCATGGAGCTTGAGTCTCTGCTCTCCGTACGTAAAATTGATAAATTAGAATTAATTCTAAATTAATTCAACCTTATTGTAGGGTGCCGATTGGAACCCCCGATATTTTCACCTACTACACCTCGGCCTGTCCATTATATTATTACCACCCAGGGACGAGCGCTCATCAGCTGTTCCACCCTGTCCTATAACCCTGACCGGTCAACAGCAGTTCGGGTTTCCTGCCGATTTTCCTACCATTCACCTGCTGTTATATAATAATTTATGGAGTTGAACTCGGCAACGAAAATAAATTAAATCGCGAAATGTATAATTAATAAAATAATCGACGACTAGATCTCACCGGGGGTCTATCGATATTCCAATGAGGCCAAACCTGGACATTAATAGAGAAATATTTAATAATTGAGACAAATCGCTTTTTATCTTCGCGATTTTAACCAGCAGCCACCAAAATTCGCGGGTTGAACCCTAGCTTAGGCTGGCCTCTAAAAAATTTTTATTATTACCTGGGCAGATCACTGGGCTAGGGTTCTTGCAAAACAAAGACCCGCACTTATTCAAACTTGGTAACGTATGTTTAAAACTTATTAACTTACCTTACGGCTTATTACTTATAAATTATTTTCTTATTGTTGATTGAATTATTATTTATGACTTAATTAATAATACTTCTATTAAACTATTTAAGAATCTTACCAGTAAAATAGGATATAAATAGGATGAATCAGTCATAGATAGAGTAAAAAGGAATTAATTAGAAAAGTACAGGTTTATTGCCAAATGTAATAAGATTCAGTTACTATACTTACAATAACATTATCCGAAAAATTCAATACAAATGGTCCTGGTTTAAACGCTGGATATTTAATCAGTATATCCACGTGGAACAAAGCCGTTTTTACTAAATTTATTATTTTGCTCGCAGATTATTTATAGCGCGAGTACGTTGCCGGTAACGTACAGTAATTTTTAATCAACTTAAAATTTATTGAGAATTATTAACGATTAAACAGTTAAATATAATTGCAAGAGAATTGCCAGTAATGTAAAGAATATCGCAAGTTAATTGCCCGATTTATACAGAATATGCAAGTTAATTGCCTAATTTCTAAATTATAAAGTGATAATAGAAAATGAAAAAAACGTCTATATACGCTAATTGATCCAGGATCGAAGTGATTGACCGATAATTAAGGGCCTAGGAGTTGCTTCTGAACTCTGTGTAGTTTCAGGCGGCAACGAGACGGGGAAAAATGGAAACTGCAAGACTGAGGACGACGAAGACAATTCACATTGTCTCAAAATATGTAAATTAAAATTGGGAATTTTCAAGTATGTAACAAGGCCGAAATTAAAAAAAAATCCAGCTATCTCGACTTTTTAAAAGGAAAAAAAAATATTTTGAAAATTTCTTTGAATTATTACAATATTTATTGAAAGTTGTTTGAGCTTCCCCGGGAAAAAATGAATTTGCCTAATCACATATAATCATATATAAACACTTATATATAATTAGATCTGAAAATTGGTCAGATCTAATCATATATAATTATATAAAGTATTTGCCTAATCATATATATTTATATATAACCACTTATATATAATTAGACCTGAAAATTGGCCAGGTCTAATCATATATAATCATATAAAATTATATATAAGGTTTATATAATTATACATGGCAAATGATTATTTAATGAGACCTAATCATTGGCCTTATTTAATCAGTTAAATATAATCATATGTATTCATGTATAATTGAATCAAATATTTGGAGTCAAATTTTGATGAAATCATACATTTTGGAAGTTATTGTTGTCTTATAATTACAGTTGACTAATAATCTAATACAAATTAGAATCAATAATTTTTCCACTATGTCTTATTTTTATTCAATATTCATCAAATTTTTAAGAAAAACGACAATCTTATTTTAATAGAGCAACACAAAATATTCATAGACTTATTAAAAAATTACACGTAAATTTATATAATGATGATTACAAATCAACTTATCACTAAACGATGAATTTGTCATTAGAATATTATCAAATTTTAAGTACTTATAAACATAAATTATTTATTTTTTAAATAAATTATCGAGATATCCATCATATCTATTAATATATTTCATATCTATCTATAAAATTTTTCAATTTTAGTGTTACTTATTTTTAAATTTTTTAAATAATCGTACGCAAACTTACATAATAATTATTGCAATTGAATTTAGTCACCAAAGAATTTTTCATTTGAATATTATCAAACTTTAAATACAAACAAGTATATATTATTTTATTTTTTTAATCTAATAAGGTATCTATACATCAGAGATTTATAAAATGACGAAAACAAATAGTCACACTGTACAGATAGATCTTGGTGAATATGCTATCAATGGATCAATTAGGTACATTTTTAAATTTCAAGAGAATTTATATTTCATCGTAAATCGGTTCACTGTTGAACATACCAAAGTCTTCTATCACATAAAAACCAAAAGTATTATTGAACACGTTACCCTATAAAAGAAAATAATGATACAGTGCTGATCAAGTATTCTGATGTTAAAAAAATGACACAGCTTCTAAGAGTCGAAAATTGTGTATGCAAAAAACCAAATACTTTGAAAACTGTGTGGTAAAAATGACATTAACAAAGTATACTTTATTAAAATACTAATAAATATACCATGTAAAATTTAGGAAATATTACACATAATTTATAATAAATGTATTACTTCGATAAATGTAAGCAAAATGTATTATTAATTTAGTATTGATTTATAAATAATAATAATGGCAAAATAAAATAAAACATAATTTGGCTCTTCATCTGTAATAATTAATAAAAAAATTCAGATACTTATATTTATGTTAAAATCACTAAAGAACATAAAATCAACAATTATTAATAAAATTATAATTTACATTTGATTAGATATAATTATGTACATAGCTTTACGTTTAATTATATATATGGTTCTATATAAATTAGATCTGATTAGATATAATCATATATAGATTTATATATAATCATGTATGGACCTAGATAACTCTGGTCTGATTAAATTTGATTATACATAGATTTATATATAATCATATATAGCTCTAGATAATTCAGGTCTAATCAGATCTAATTATATATAGATTTATATATAATCATATGTAGCCCTAGATAACTCAGGTCTAATCAGATCTAATTATATATAGACTTATATATAATCATATATAGACCCATATAAGTCAGATCTAATCAGATCTAATCATATATAGACTTACATAAAACATACATATAATACATTAGTCCATATATGATTATATATATTTTATATAACAATTTATATATAATCATATATAATTATATATATTTAATATATAATCTGTGACGTTACATTGCCGAGGAGATGGAGTAGAAGGGGAGTAAGCGTGAGTCTGTGTGTTAGAAAGTGATAGAGTTAGTACGTGTGTTGAGTTGAGTGTAGGAAATAGTGAGTAGAGAGTATGGAGTACGTGTGCGGGGAAGTAAGTGTGTGGAGAGTACGAGTATGGGTACGTTATGTTGTCGGTGTTGGAGCGTCTGTGTGGTTGAGCGTGGATTCAACGAGGTATGTCTAGCTGTGTTGCGGATAGTGGCCAAAATTACCGTGCCTCCCGACCAGTGATGACGACTAGGCCTAGGCTTAGCTCTCGGGGTTGACGCGGTGATCACGGAAGAGCGACTGAGATGTCGCCGCCCCTACGAGTTGGTACCCGGAGTTAGCTGGGGTACGTTTACGTTTATTTGGGAATGGCAGGCCTCGTTTGCGATGCTCGAGGAAGCCAAAGGTTCGCTAACTCCGGATATCACGGGGAGTGACACCGCGGGAAGACCCGCGAGTCCGCGGCTTGTATGCGGTGGGGGAAGAATGGATGGACAGGCGAGAATGTGAGAGTGACTGGGAGTAGTAGAGAGGAGACATGATTAGAGTAGGAGATGAGAGCACGGGAGTGGAGAACTGACCATGGTGTCCGAGAGTTGGACTTTGGAGACGCTCGAGTATGAGTCGACCCAGTAGTCGAGTTTGGAGTCTTGTAGCGAGTGGTTGTGAGTCGGAGAGCCCCAAAGGTAGGCCTCGACCACACCCTTGGCTGATGTCGTTGGAGCATGTGGCTCTATTTGTTGAGTTTTGGAGCCGTTTGTCGTGATTTTGCCGTCTTGAGTTACCGCATTATTTATTTTAATTTCATTATTATCTAGAATAGTGTTGAGTTTTGTGATTCGTCGTCCACGAGAGGTTCCTGATGTCATACCCAGGTATTTATTTGTCTGAGGGACCGAGAGTACTCGACCGCGAGCCGATTGGGCCCTTCGCGTCGCTCTCGCGTCCTCTTTACGATATTTTATGTAGTCTTCTTTACTTTATTTTGTTTAATTTAATTTTAATTACTCAGCTTCTTCCGCGTAAAAAGAACCGCGACCCTCTCTCCACAACCTAGCATACTGAGCGCACCAGGACCTGCCGCTACCACCGTTCATTTCTCTCATCTCCGAAGGATTTAGATAATAGATTTTAATTTACGTGTACGTTTAGACCGGTTGCCGATACCGGGGAAATAAAAGTCGGCTGGCGCCCGTCAGGATCTGGAGGAAATGAGAGGAGTGATCGGTGGGCGAAGTGTAACGTAGCCCGATTTGTGTATTTTGAGTTTGAATATTGGAGGAAATTTATTGAGTATAAGTTACGTGTAAATTTTCCGTACGTTTAATCGAGTTATCTAAGTGGTAAGCTAAAAAGAATTACGTTACAAATCATATATAAATATATATGGTTAGGCAAATGCATTTTTTCCCGGGTCATCAATTAAAAATACATTATAATAGTCTTCCAAACATAAAAATATATATATTATATAAAAATCAAAACATAAATTAAGAATTTAAAAGTATATATTTTTTTATTATTAATAAATATTAATCAGTACAAAGAAATACCCCTTTTTAAATTTAACCAATTTATAAGAAAAAAAAAGTTATTCATTTTATAATAATAATTTTGTAACGTTTTATTTTCAGGCGAGTCATCCCAGAGACTTGTGTGGTCTTAAAAATTCATTTTTTCAACAATTAAATGAAATATATGATATTCTTTTTCACATAGAAATTATGGCGTATGTTGCAATGGCTTATTCCTATATTTTCTTATCTCATAAACATGAGTGTAAGTATAACATAATAATTTTTATGAAATTAAAACTTTTTTTTTTTAAATATTACTACAGTGTATTTTAATAATTTCAATAATTTTATCAATTGTAATAAAAAGTTTCCATTAAACAAGTACAGTTCTTCCAGACTCTGATTATCTTATAGGATTGCTAAATCAAATAACTTTTTTTACTTTTTATGCGATTAGTACCAACTAATCGTTAGGACAAAATTTCTACGACTTTAAATTTTGCCAAAGGATAAAATTTTATTCTTGTCTTTATTTATAGCACCATTCACATCAGAAACTGAAAAAGTAGCAATTGCATTTGCTCGAAGAAATATACAATATTTAAGTTTAGTACAATCAGCAATGAGAAATGCTTCGAGAGAAATTTATCAATGTGATCCACCAAAACATATTCGCAGTATATAATTATTTACTAGCAGAAAAAAAATAATATAGATACAAATTTTTTTCTTTTGATTTTATTTTGATTCTTTTTTTTTACAGATGAAACATTTGTTGAGTTCAGTCATCTTTTTCAAAAAATTTTTATTAATGAAATTCAAGTATTACCATCTGAAACATGCTCAATAAGTTGCAATGAAATTAATTCTAATAACATTTTCCGGTGTTATTCTTGGAAATCTTTATCTAAACTAAATACTTATTGTCCGAAACGATATTGTCGTGGTATTATGCGTGATTGTTCATGGGTTGGATCATCGACACTTTGTGAATTTGTAATTATATTATGCAATTTCCCCAATATTTAACCCTTCGTTCATCGCGCTATGAGCGCAGCGCCGCAATTTTTATTAAAAGATTATTTAAAAAAAAAAATTAATTTTCTAATCTTTTGAAATTTTAAGAGTTCTTCTACCATACTTTTTAGTATCGAATGAATCAATGATAATTATTTTTCCGATATTTTAAATATTTAAAAAATAATTTTTTTGGTTGGAAAACCTGCCCTGTTTAGAAAATCTCATAGAATCCAATAGATCCTCATAAATTCCTATAGAAATTTTATAAGAATGAATGAGTTCTATGAGAAGTGCTATAGTTAAGTATAGGGTCTTATACATACAGCTATGAGAATCTATCGGATTTTTTAAGCAGGGTGAGAACGCGGCCACCGACGCGAGTAAACTCGGACGTTGAATTTGTCCGGATTTTCTGCACAGTGTTGCCAGTTACCACCAGTAGCTCATTTCCAGCTCATTTAATTCATCTCTTTTATTTATATTTTTATTTAATACAAAATTTTTATTTTAATAAAAAAATTCTAAAAATAATTACAATTGTCTACTCGTATAAGCTTGTGTGATTTGAATTTTAAAAAATCATAATTATGGTACTTGACAACACCACAATATTAAATACATTACGGCGGAACGCCGCAGCGGGATGAACGAAGGGCGGCGAGGTCGCGCGATGGACGGAGGGTTAAAAATTAACAATTTAAACATAGATAAGTACCAGTTTAAACATTTTTTGCAGCCAAGTGAATTCCCAAGACGCTATCAGTGGATTGAAAGCGCAAACGGACAATATGCACCGCGCGAAAAATGTCGAGGAAAAGAAATAAGGGTCGACCATTCAATGAGTGGTCTTTACCGTTGTTCTAATTGTCTTTGTCAATGTGTAGAAGAACGAGCAAATTCAACTTCTCTTCGTGCATTAAGTTTAAGACCTCAATTTTCCGATATTTCAAAAAACATGTACTTAAACTTCAATGACTCTTATCTAAACTAATCAAAAATATTTTTTTTACATCATAAATTTTCTTTTTCACTTTTTTTTTTTTCAACTTCCCGCTAAGAAAATTGCAAATTTTCAAAAATCGAGTTTATTAGGTGTCAACATTTGGAGGTTTTAGGAAGATATTCTGACATTTTTAGAGAAATGTCTGTCGTATGTGGGAGTGTATTCGTAAACCTCTCATATCTTTTTAATAAATTGACCGATCTAGGTGCTTCTTGCAGCATTTAAAAGAGTTCTTTTAAACTCCGTGCAAATTTGGGATAATTTAGTGAAATAGATTCTGAAATATTTAAGAAATACGGAAAAAAGTCTTTTTTTATTTTCTCTAATATTATGAAAACTGTTTGATCGATTAAGTCCAAAATTTAACCAGTTATCAAAATCGGATATATTGTTCCAAGATATATCGTTATCATAAAAATTGTGCTTTTTCATGCACAATCACGCATGCTCATGGCTGGCCAATATTCAGGCATGATCAGGCCTGAGCAAGCACAATCCCTCAAATTCTTAAAAAAAAAATAAAAATAATGAGAAGTCAATTTGAAATTAACTTATTTTGTGAGTATTATTGTGTACATAATGTTTATTGGTTGAAAAGTACTTTTGAATTATTACCCGCGACGGGTCTCGAACCCACGACCGTCATGTTAGGAAGCACGTCCGCTGTCCACTATGCTGAAATATCTTATTCAGTTTACGACGATTTTTAACATCTTTTGAAACCTTAAGGTTATAAAAAATAAAATATTATTTGAACTCGATCTTTATTTGGTTATTAAATCTTTTCTGAATAATGTATGAAAATAATTGTAGTTATCAATTACGAGCAAATTTAAAAATTACATTAATCTTAATTGTTAATTTAAAAAAAAAAGCAATTATATTGACTTTCATTATCAATTTGGCAAGAATTTATTATTTTAATTCTTTAATTAATTAAAAAAAAAAAAAATTTTTAATTAAATTTATTTAAATTGTTTTTCGGAAAAAAAAGATTGGTTTTCGTTATTAATTGAACCAAAAATTATAAATTAAATATCTTTGATTATCGATTTAAAAGTGATAATTTTAACTACTATCATCAAAATAAAAATAAATGTTCAATTATTCGAAGTTATTCATAAAAAATATATGATTATCCTTAGTTAAAAACCTCAATCATATCCGATTAAAGCTCGACTGGATTTTAACCGAATTCAATCGGAGATTTTAATCATAGATTTTGATTAAATTATTTACAATGTTTGACCGTGCATAATTCATGCATGATCCATGCTTGAGCATGCTCACCCTTGCCTGAATCATGCATGATCATGCATGCTGATTTCTTCCCAGACAATTAATCTAAATTAAATAAATAATCAAATAATAAGGAAACAATAATTATAAATAATCTAACAGTTTCTATTAACGACTAACTTTCATTTATGAATATGAACGAGTATGCTTAGTCATGTATGATCAAGCCTGAATATTCATAAATATTTTTTACTATTTGCATATAACCGTGAAAGATTAAGGTTGACCATGCATAGCCTTGTACGATCATGTCTGCGCCGTGCATGATCATGGATGATAGAACATGCTCAACCATGACCTTTCTCAAGAGATTACATCTCTGGATACAATTATTTCTAACGCATGCATGATCATGCTTGATCACGAATGAGTTATATAGAATCAAGTATGAAACATATATGGTCATGCATAACAGAGCATGCTCAATCATGACCTTTCCTGATAGATCATATCTCTGGATAAAATTATTCCTAACGTAAGTAATGAACAAGTCTGATCTAGAATGAGCCATGCATGATCATGCTTGATCACAAATGAGTCATGCCTGGTCATAAATGAGTCATGCAGGATCAAGCCTAAATTATGCATAAATCATGCACGGTCAGGCATTAATCCTGCATGATCATGCATGGTGATTTTTTCCCGGGTTTCTGGATGTTTTATATATTAACGCTCTGGTTTGATTCAAATCTCATACAACTCTCCATCTAAATCATTTCTATTCATTTCTGTCCAAAAACATTAACTTTTTCAAGCATAGTCGTGAGCAAAACTTTAAAAACCTATTCTGGTTAATAATTTTCAATTTCTTGAATGATAGGTAATTAATACGAAATGTAGTTTTTTTTTTTAGCTTAAAGAGCTCGAAAATATCAATATACTTAAAGGTATTGTCGAGCTCAAAGAGCTTGAACATATATTAATAATAATGTTTTCAAGCTCCTTGAGCTCAAAAACTGCGGGACGTTTTTGAGATTGGTTAGCAGGGTCAACCGGTTTCCAGATTTTTTTTTTTATTTCAGGGTAGTGACAGGCGTCAGGTTTGTTTTAAAAAATAGAATGATTCATATTCAAATACAACAAGGACAGCTTATAAAAGACGGTGAAATTAATAGCACAACCACTGAATGGGTAGAACTTGAAAATTTCAAGTACGTTGATAGTGAAAATGCTTTTTATAAATTAGATCAAAGTGGTCCATTACTTATGGAAGAAGGCATAGATTATTCGTTTATCGGTTCAAAACAAAACATATTATTTATTGATGACATAATAGGACCGTTAGAAACTCTTGTCACTGGAGTCAGGTTAAATCATTCATTCCCACAATGGCCTGGTGAAGTTAATACCAGTCCAATTCAAATTGAAGTTTTTATTTCACACTATATATATGAGGCTGGAAAACTTGATTTAGATTCATTTCCATCAATGTGGGTAACGACTAAAAATATGCCCAATCCGCCGACTTGGTACAACCGAGATAGGTATTATTAGTATACCCTGTTCAGAAAATCTCATAGAATCCAATAGAATCCCATAAACTCCCATAGAGATTTTATAAGAATGAATGAGTTCTATGAAAAATGCTATAGTTAAGTATAGGGCCTCATACATACAGCTATAAGAATCTATCAGATTTTTTAAGCAGGGTATCAACAATTTATTATAAATTTTAATTTAAAAACATAACTTACTTAAATGATTATTAAATTTTTATAGAACAGAGATAAAATTGGTGATGCCAGATGACCCCACAAAGTCCTTTGATAATTATCCAAATACAGAAAGTAATCAATATATTGAATTTCGTGAAACAGATATTTGGAAAGATGCTGGTCAAACAACAATTCCATTGTTTGATATTCAACCGGTTACATCGCCAATCAGGCCTTTAGATGGTATTGGTATCATTCATAGAAATAGTAATAATAATGGAGGTTTTATTAGCTTGAAAATATTCACAGTAAATTGTACTCTGCACATCAGAGTTATAGATAAATCGGACACACAATATCACAAGAGTGTTTCTAATCCTTTTACATTATTAAGTAAGGCATTAAAATTTTATGAAATATAAAATTGAATTAAGAAAAAGTAAAAAATTATACATAACAAAAAATATCATCTGAAATTAACTCTTAATAAATTTATAAAAAGAAAAAAAACATGTCATTTAATAGTATAATTAAAAATGTTCTTCAATTATATTATGTTTATGAAATTATTTCAATTATCTTAGACCCTAAATTCCAAGCGCTGAATCAAAAATATTTTTTATTTAATATTTACAGTACTTTGTGAACCCTTAAATCATGATATCTAATAGAGTTCAGTAAATTTAGTACACTGATAGAAGGATTTCTTAGCATTTAAAAAAATTTCTTAGTATTCAAGAAATCATTTCTTTGTATTTAACAAATATTTCTTAAATAGTAAGAAATATTTGTTAACTACAACGAAATGATATTTAGGAAATTATTTCTTAAATACTAAGAAATTTTCTTAAATGCTAAGAAATCCTTCGATCAGTGTAGTCGATAAACTAGGGGTGATTGCTCCCTTCTAATTTTTTTACTGTGTCTATAATGCTAACAGTAACATGTAGTCAAAACCTTGGAAAATACAAACCGTGTGCCTTAATTGTTTATTAATAAAAAACAAAAATCGTTAACGACGAACAGCTACACTGAGAGAAAAGTGGATTGTTATGGTAATTAAAAAAGGATGAATATGAAAAGATAGTAGTAATCTTAACTAATATTTATAGTTTCTTATACTATATATCATAGTGTCCGAACCTATTTGAAAGTAGTAATATCAACTAAGCATGATTAACATTTTTTGTTTTGTTATAGTAACTAATTACTATTATTTTTCAGAACTTATACTTCAGCAATAATAATGACAATACTTATTTAGTTCACCTCCCTGTTTAGAAAATCTCATAAAATCCAATAGATTCTCATGCATTCTTATAGAGATTTTATAAGAATAAATGAGTTCTATGAGAAGTGATATAGTTAAGTATAGGGCCTTAAACATAGAGTTATAAGAATCTATCGGATTTTTCAAGCAGGGCTCTACAAATAAAGAATGCAGCAGTTACTACTTCAGTTTGTTTATCATCCAATAATTACTGCAACTACTTTGACAATTTAGTCATCGTGTTTCACTACACATAAATAGTTCCTCCCACTATATTAAAATGATATGTATACAAACGAATTATATATCAATAAATGTAAATAAATATAGTTTACAACCTCCCTTGCAACCTTGAGCTCACCGTAGAAACTCTACAGACTCACTGTAAATGCTCTGTGGAAACACCGTGGATTTGTTCCATTTTTCCACGATGAATCTACAATAATTTCATAGAAATTTTACTACGTTTCCATAATACTTCTGAAGTGTTTCCACAGTAATTCCACGACAAACACATGGTGAAGTAGTGCTGAAAATACGCTAAATGAACCACGGTTACGTAGAAGTTTGTCAATGATAATTTAATGGGTTTGCAATTATTTTGTGATAAATTCACCGTAAAAACATTCAATGGTATTCAGGCAGCCATTCCCAGCTATGTAGCTAAACTCTGATTTTTTACGATATCCACACTAATATCATTATTTAATTACAAATACGCTTTCATTTAAAAAATAATTTTTTTTTTTTAAGTATAAAAATATTACAAAACAGCTTTTATAATAATATGATTTATATTGATAATGATAAATTTAGAAAAATTACAATATTTAGATTAACTTTAGGGGTTTCTACGGTTTCCGTGGCACCGCCAAATGACCGGGAATTCATATAGAACTCAACAAAATAAGACTTTTTTAAAGAATACAATTTTTCGATATCTCGCTTAGTTTTCGAGAGAAATGGATTTTGAAAAAAATTTAATTTTTTACAAAAAGTGAAAAATTTTATAGATTTCAATGTCTTAATTTTTTTTGTATTTTTTTCCGGAAACTACATTTAAAGATGAAAATTTTGAAAAAAAACGTCTGAATTAGTCCATTTTTGAAAAAGTTACAGCTATTTGAAAAAAAGCCTTATTTCCCCTGATTAAAAATACTCATTGAAAAGGATTGAAAAAGATGAGAATTGAATACTTTTGAACACTTTCTATACCCCAACATTTTCATCTGGACATAAAATTAATACTTTTCAATCCAAAAATAATATGAGAATTTCTAAACTTCTGGGGAATTGAAAAAGATTCAAAAGAATTGATATTTTTAATCTTTCTGAATACTTCTCAATACCAAAATAATATCACATTTCGGGTCACGTGTAAGATTGAAAAGAATTCAAATGAATTGAAATTTTTGAATCTTTCTGAATCCTTCTCAATACCAAAGTAGTTCGATATTTCAGATCGAATGTAGGATTGAAAAGAATTCAAATGAATTGAAAATTTTCAACTTTTTTAAAGTTCTCTCAACAAAATAATATTAAATTCAGGAACCAGCAAAGAATTCAAAAATATTCAAATCAATTCCGCTTTCAATGCTTTACAGTTTTTTCGTTATAAAGAAAGTTATGATTATCTTGCACGAATAAAAATCCGAGTAATTAGAACAATATAATTGTTATAATGCCCGTCATAAATTTTATTTCAATTATGATTATAAGAATTTTGTTGTGTAAGAAGTGTGAAATTTCAATTTCTTGATATTGAATAGAAATCTTTATAAATTAGCTTAATAGCGAATTACCTTATCGAATAATTCATTTTAGGTAAAAGAAATATGGATTCTTATAAAAAACTCAATTTTATTGTCATATTCTTACGATGGGACATCCCTTTAAAAATCATCAGGATAGTTTCCCATCTGATTAAAAATACTTATTGAAAAGGATTGAAAATTATTTCAATTCTTTTCAATCCATACGGAGGTTTCGGAAAGTATTGAATGGAATTGAATTTTGAATCATTTGAATACTTTGTAATTCTTAAAATGGAATTCAGAAGTATTGAAAGGAATTCAATTTTTTATCATTTCAATACCTTCCAATATGGAATTATTTTGGTACTGAGAAGGATTCAGAAAGACTAAAAAATTTTAATTCATTTGAATTCTTTTCAATCTTACACTCGATCCGAAATATTGAACTTTTTTGGTATTGAGAAGGATTCAAAAAGATTCAAAAATTTCAATTGGTTTGAATTCTTTTCAATCGCACACATGACCCGAAATGTGATATTATTTTGGTATTGAGAAGTATTCAGAAAGATTAAAAATATCAATTCTTTTGAATCTTTTTCAATTCCCCAGAAGTTTAGAAATTCTCATATTTTTGGATTCAATAGAATTGGGAAGTATTAATTTCATGCCCAGATGAAAATCTGGTGGTATAGAAAGTATTCAAAAGTATCCCCTTCAATACTTTGGAATTCCACTTTGGAATTGAAAGGTATTGGAATGATGAACGATTGAATTCTTTTCAATACTTTCGAATTCCACTTTGGAATTAAAAGGTATTGAAATGATGAGAGATTGAATTCTTTTTAATACTTTTGAATTCCATTTTAAGAATTACAAAGTATTCAAATGATCGAAATTTCAATCCCATTCAATACTTTTCAAAGCCTCTGTAGGAAGGATTGAAAAAATTTTCAATCCCTCTCAATGAGTATTTTTAATCAGGGTCGTCAAGGTTTACAAAAATTCGCAGTCATTTGACGGGGCCACGGAAACCGCAGACTTCCAAAACTCACTAATTGAAGATATAACGAATAAGTTTCTATAAAAATAAGAAAAACAAGCGGTGTTTATTATGTTGTAAAAAATGCTAAAAGTTAGCTACTCTTAACAGTTTTCAAATTTTCTGTAGTTGCTTGAATCATATATGAGAGATAGCGACTTGGCAACGTTACACTGGGCAGAAAGTTTGAAATCTGGAATTCCACGTTGAGCTGTATCATGAATTTTTTCTTTAATTAGTTTAGCACCAATCTTTTTTTTAATAAATATTTATTTACAATCACCAATATAAAAGTAACCTCTAAAAAATTTTCAAAACATTTAAATTCTACGACATGCGTCTCCACAAAAATAAACAATGAAACGAAAACTACGTTGTCAGATTGGAGAATCGACACAATAAGAATATTTTTGGACTTCTACTCATGTGAGAGCAATAAGCGAAAAAGTGAACTGTACCTCAACTAGTTTTCATTATATCAACAGTACTTAACAATCGTCTTTAAAGTTGAGCACGACTGCTCGGTGGGAACGTCCTTAACTATTAAAAAATCATTTCTTAAATACTAAGAAATCTTTTTGAAATGCTAGAAATTCTTCTATCAGTGCAAGCCCTGACGGTTTTAAATCAGCCTGGAAACACCCTGGGAGTGGAAACACGGTGGAATCACGGTGGATCCAGGGTGGGTTTGTGCCATTTTATCACAGTGTATACACGGTGGTTACATGGTGTTTCCACGATGGTAACACGGTGTACCCACCCTGATTCCAAGGTGTATTCACCGAGATTCCACAGTGTATCCACGGTGATTACGCGGTGTACGTGGAATCACGGTGGGTACACCGTGTAATCATCGTAGAATCACGGTGAATACACCGTGGAATCACGGTGATAAAATGACAAAAAACCCACCGTGTAACCGCCGTGGATCCACCGTGATTCCATCGTGTTTCCGGGTTGTTTCCAGGGTTAATCAAAACCGTGAGGGAGACTGTGTTTTCCCGAAATCTTACAATTTTACGATCTTGCATAATAACGACTTATAGTGTTACTTAAGTGACCAGGCCCTAGCTTGAGTGAATCGTTTGGAAATTCCCAAAAATATAATGAACTTAAAATAATATAAGATAGAGTATAGTATAGTATAATTTTAAATTTAATATTATGATAATGTACTTAAATAATCCCGCGAAATTAATTTTATCTCATACTCTACGAGGTGTCACTTTAATCGCTCATATCCCCCCCCCCCCTTAAAAAATCCGATAGATTCTTATAGCTGTATGTATAAGGCCCTATACTTAACTATAGCACTTCTCATATAACTCATTCTTATAAAATCTCTATGGGACTTTATGAGAATCTATTGGATTGGCAGGTATACGACTCAGCCATAAGCGACCCTACCAAAAATAAAGCTCTACCCAATTGAAGTCAGCCGAATCATACCTACCTAGAAAATTTCCGTTCCAATAAAAAAATCTACCATCTCAAAATCTCTACCATATTGAAAATATCCACCATGATGTAATTACTACTAGAAAAAAACACTACCAAGTTTCATTTATGAATAAACTCTACCCGTTTGAAATCCCTACCATCAACTTTGTTATGTCCTCAACAGCCTCAGGTGCCTCCACCTGTTAATTAATTAGTAAACTCAAGATATATAAGAAACGCGCATTTAAATTCCATTTGAAATAATATATTAATATCCTACAACACTTTTTGCGTCTTAACAATATGAAGTAAATAAATTAAATCACAAATCGTCGTGGCACATACTCATTAAATTATATATTTTTATTATAAGAAAGTTAAATAAATAGATGGATAAACTTTATTTTATATTTAGAGAAACATAAATACAGTTTGAGTGGTCTTGAAACGTTTTCTGTCACCTGATACTTAAAACCTAAACAAAACACACGCATAAAAATCATGAATAGGCCCTTGTTCTATAGTTAACAGTAAATATGGTTATAAACAAATACATACTCTATAAGCAAACAAGAAAAGGAAATATATAATAAATAAATCTTATTTATAAATGAAAACCATATCACAGGAACTTAACTATTATTGTTAATATATATATTTTTATATTAAATAAAGAGTGATTCATATAATAAATGAATTAATAGAAATATTGAAATATAGCATTAGAATAATTATAATGATGTTTCACGATAAATGATAATGTCAATTGTAACGAATAACTAAATATAGAATAATTATAGAACACACCTCTGATAGTCTAGAATATTTAACCGAATGATTGTATCCAAGTACGGGAAAATAGAATATAAATAATATAAGTAATAAGAAGATATAGAATGGCTAAAGTAAAGAACGTAAATGTATAAGCTTATATCTCAAATTCGTATTAGTAGAAAGTATAAATGTATAAGTATAATATTTAGTAAAGAACATAGATATATAAGTATTTATACATATAAGCATGAGTGTGAACATGAGAGTAGTGGGGAGAAGTTGGAGAGTGGAGATCCGAGATCTCTCTGCCGTCTGATGTAACTTTACTTCTCTCCGAGAACTCTTTACGAATACAACTGTTAAATAACAATCATAATCATCATCATCGTAGTAAACAATAAATTTATCCACTGTTTTCAAATTCAAAATTTGGTCCCGCGTGACAACGAACTGCCCACTGTCCAGGAGGTGGCGTCAGCTCCGATCCTAGTAACCTCCCAGGACATAACAACTTTAGAATGTATATTTTACAGACAATACATTTATTTTTAATTAACTAGGAATCATTTGGGAAGATTTAGGAATATAATTTTATTATTCAACACTGATTAATTAATGGGTAATTATTTAATATTGTTTGAGCGTTTAGTGCGCATTTCAGAAAATATAATTAACACGACTTTTTCGTTAGCTAATAGTAAACTATTTGAGAAGAAAGTTATAAATTGTTTTAGTTTAAAAATCCCAAATGCTAATTGCTCATTAATTAATTAGTTCTGAATAATAGAGTCATATCCCTAAATCTTCCCAAATAACTCCCAATTAATTAAAAGTAAATTTCTTGTCTGTAAAATATACATTCTAAAGGTGAAGGTAGAGATTTCCAACGGTAGAGTTTTGTCCATAAATGCAACTTGGTGGTGTTTTTTTCTGGTAGTAATTATATCATGGTAGATATTTTCATTGGTAGAGATTTTGAGATCGTAGATTTTTTTATTGGAGCAGGAATTTTCTAGGCAGGTATGATTCGGCTGACTTCAATTGGGTAGAGCTTTATTTTTGGTAGGATCGCTTATGGCTGAGTCGTATACCTGCCTATTGGATTATATGAGATTTTCTAAACAGCCCTAATAGCCACTTTAGCCTGAAATTGACGGTAATTTGATGTTTAAATTACCTGAAATCTACTGCCCGAATTTGCGGACAATTTCACAGCAAAAGTTGCAAATAAAAATTTACGGTTAATTTTTTTTCAATTTGAAGGTATCCCTGATAGCCAAGTTGGCGAGAAACTGACGAGAAACTTGCAGCCGCAACTGGAAAAAAAGTTGGCCGCCAACAGTTGGTACCTCCAATAGTTGATAGACATTTTCTGAGAAAGTTGGTGGCAAAAGTTGTAAATCCAAAAAGTTGACGGTCACTTTCTGAGGAAGTTGGTGGCAAAAGTTGCTTGCAAAAGTTAGCAATCATAAGTTTACGGTAAGTTTCCTTTCAATTTCCTCAGAAACTTGCATTCCAGTTGCGGCTCCATACTGGCGCCAACTTTCTGAGAAAGTTGGCGGTAACTTGTAGTCAAAAGTTGCAAAAGCTGAAGTTGTCGATAACTTGTGGTCAAGTTGGTCGGAAACTAATGAATGACCAACTTTTTCACAATCAAGTCGGGACCGATACAACACCATTCAAAACATCTCTACTCAAATGGTACGCAGCCATCTTTATTCGTCGACATGTAAATTCAACAACAACTTTATTCATCAGTATATACTTATAGCGACATCTATGTTGATAAAAATATGAATTCACCTCATGCTTATTCAGAATCACCTGAATTCACAATCATCTTTATTCCATTATTTTGTATGGACGAAATAAAAAATGAACGAAATATGCAAATAAAATAAAATCAATAGCGATAACTTTAAAATTAAAGAATTAAACATACTTATTAAATGAAATACTATTGTAAATTACATTAAATAAAATTTAATAAATAAAATATAATTGATTCAACCGAAATAAAATTTTTTTAATTAATTTATTAAGATAAATATTATTTTAATATGATCCAATAGATAATAAAAAACTATAAGCGATGATTATAAATTTATTTTATTCATAATATGATAGCAGTAATACAAAATTTTTCAGAACAAATAATCTGCACAGAAAATAAAATAGTTTACCAATTCAAATGAGTAAAAATACGATTAATTGATTGATTAACTCTAGTCTCTAGCATTTATCAAAACTACACCAGTACATGAACAAATATGTATTTGAGTAACTTTACTTTTATAATAAATTGTACCTTAACTTTAGAAAATATGCTGGAGATTATTGTTAAATCGATTAATTGATCCTAACATATATATATATATATATATATATATATATATATATATTAGCAACATAGATTAATATGCAGATTAAACGATAAAAAATTACTATTAAAACATATTTTTTAAACTTATATCCTATAGTAACACTAAACGTATAGTAATTTTTAATGACTTAAATAAATACTCTCTACTCGAGTAACTACATTTTTAGACAAAACTATAACTTAACCTTTAAAATTATTTAGTAATATATATTAATATGCACTTTTAACAATCAAAAATTACTCTCCAAAATTTTTTTTTTACTCTCATAACTTATAGCTTGTTAATGATAAACGTTCAATAAGTAATCAAATAACAGATCAACAATCTTCTCGGTTATTATGATTTTTACAGATATAACTCAAACCATAAAAAATGATCATTGAAATATATATTATCTTTAAACTCATATCCTATAAAATAATATTTATCGTAATAAATTAATTAAAAAAATTTTATTTCGGTTGAATCAATTATATTTTATTTATTAAATTTTATTTAATGTAATTTACAATAGTATTTCATTTAATAAGTATGTTTAATTCTTTAATTTTAAAGTTATCGCTATTGATTTTATTTTATTTTCATATTTCGTTCATTTTTTATTTCGTCCATACAAAATAATGGAATAAAGATGATTGTGAATTCAGGTGATTCTGAATAAGCATGAGGTGAATTCATATTTTTATCAACATAGATGTCGCTATAAGTATATACTGATGAATAAAGTTGTTGTTGAATTTACATGTCGACGAATAAAGATGGCTGCGTACCATTTGAGTAGAGATGTTTTGAATGGTGTTGTATCGGTCCCATCAACTCGTGTTATCAGGGTCAGAATACCGCTGTAGCTTGAAGTTAATTTACGGTTAAGGTCGATATCAGGGTACACGAGAAAAAAAATCGGGTGCCATCGAATTGTCCTAAAAGCTAGTTATCTACAGTGCTACTGAACGTCAGTTGCTGTTTGTTCCCTATAGAGCTACGAAGCGGTTGATATTTATGGCGCATGTATTTGATTCCAATGATTGTTTGAGATAGAGGTTTTTTTAGTCTTTCAAATTTAGACACTGCCATATTTCAATGCATTTGACTTTAGAACCACTATAATTTCAGCACCAACGTATTAAATCTCTTATAGATTTAAGACCTATGATTTTTATCATCTCTTATACTATACACCTACATTATGATGAGTCTTGTATTATTCATGACCGTGTAACTTAGAAAACTTATATAAAATCATCTCTCACTTATAAATACATAGATATTATAACGCAACATATTTAAGTGACTTATGTATTAAGTGTCAAGCTAATTATGTACTTGTCATAAGTAATATCAATGCAATTGGCAGCTAGTTCGATTTAACTCCACAGTAGCTTTAAGCCTTCAACTAAATGCTGCCAATATATTACGTCCCCGCAGTTTTTGTAGACCTTGTATGTTTGTGTCCGTAATGCTTAGCAGCTTTATAATTACGGTTACCATTAAATTATCAACAATGGTAGTTAAGTGCTGTGTCAATAAATGTCAGTAGTTACATATTCCCTATAACGTTAAATTTCTTTGATATTTATTTCAGATGTATTTAGAATTCAATGACTATTTGAGATAGAGGTTTTTTTAGTCTTTTAAATTTGGACACTGGCATATTTTACTGCATTTGACTTGAGAACCATTATAATTTCAGCACCAATGTATTAAATCTCTTATAGATTTAAGAACTATGATTTTTATCATCTCTTATACTATACACCTACATTATGATGAGTCTTGTATTATTCATGGCCGTGTAACTTAGAGAGCTTATAAAAAAATCATCTCTCACTTATAAATACATAGATATTTTAACGCAACATATTTATGTGATTTGCGTATTGAGTGTCAAGCTTATTGGGTACTTGTTATAAGTAATATCAATGTAACCGGCAGCTAATTTGATTTAACTACACAGTAACTTTAAGCCTTCAACTAAATGCTGCCAATATATTACGTCCCCGCAGTTTTTGTAGACCTTGTATGTTTGTGTCCGTAATGCTTAGCAACTCTATATTTTCAGCCCAGGTATACTTTGTTGCTATTTATAAATACAGTATTGACTGTTGTAATTTTATCATTTCGGTTGGCAAAGTAGGTAATTTAATGGTAATTTCAAAACAGTTTACTGCAGAAAGAAAGGGAGTGGTTAAAATTTAGAATACGAGCAAGTTATAGTCAGATTCTCACGTTTAAAACAAATAATTTCAATTCTTTGAAATAAATTATTGAAAAACTTAATTGCAAAGAAGGATTTTAAATATGATTTAAGTTTAATTTTTTAATTTAAATTCTTTGACATTTTCAAACCTAAATTTCAAGTAAAAGTAAAAGTCTTATTTTTTCAAGTTTAAAAACTAACATTTCCAAAATTTTATTATAATTATCCGTAGCTCATTATTATTATTCTTTAAAAAATTGGCTCATATGTATATATTTACATATTAATGTCCTTAAATTGGATATTTTGTTCCAGTTCATTAATTACAATTATTGATATTTTATATTGTTATATTGTTATAATAAGATACATGTTAAATGTAAGTTTTTAATTTTAGTACACAGTATTTTATTAATTAACTCAAAGATTTATCATCAACAATAACTTTTATTAGACCTGTTTTACATTTTTTGTTTTCATTATATATATATATTTTTTAAATTCGGTTCTCTTCTTTTTTATTTTGATTCAATTACTTGAATGGTAATATTATTGCTAAAAATACTTATGTAACATTTTAAATTATGGTATAAATTTATTACAAATTCATAAAGCAAGAGGTATACAGTTTCAATGGTTGTTGGTAAATTGTTTTTTTTTTTTTTTTTCCAATTAATTCGTTGGTTTCTTTTCCTCGTGAACGTCAGCGCTGGCATAATTGATATCGTCGTACAGGACGACTAATCGTTTAATTCCAGTAAATGCTGATCATTTAATTTGTGAACAAAATTCCTTAAAGGTCTCTTCCGTATTCTTAAAACAGAATATTTGTTGTAATAGATAAGTTCAATAAATAAATGATGATTGAATTTTTTTTTTTACCTTTCAGCAGCATAAATATGAAATTTAAAAACTGGTTCTAAAATTTTAATGCTTTTGGTTGAATCTAATCTCTATATGATCATGTCTTGTTTTATTGCCCGGATCCTGTTGAATGTTAATTCATAAATTAAGCTCCAGCGTATGCCTTTTTGGAGTGAAACTCTGGAAAAACATATCATATTTAATTAATATGGGTTATTTTTTGACAGATAAATTATTTTAGTTAATAAATGTACTTGTTAAATAAATATCTGACAGTGAGCATAAGTACTGGATCTGGTCTCAACTCACTAGGATCATCCGCAAATGACTTACCTACACTGGATCTTTGAAAACATTTCATTATTTTAGTGAAATCAGCTTTTTTGTGCCTTTGATTTTTAGGTTTTCCATCGATCTCTGAAATGCGTAATAAACCTTCTCGTTCTCTTCTGAAAATATTATTAAATAATTTTATCACAACGTTCATTAAATCCGATTGAAATTTTTTCATCAGATTAAATCGGAAAATAAATTTATTATTTTTCGCTTAAACTCGATTCAAACCGATTGAGCCAATCGGAAAGTTCCAATTAAAACCCAATTAGAATTTTTCAATCGCAGTTTTTGATTAGGGAAATTGTATTATTGTGATTATTTTTTTTTAAACTTACAGACGTCATTCTTTTCCTGAACACATTGAAAAACATGTGCCGACCATTTTTCTTAATTATTAACCCAGTTTTTGTCACTTCTATTATTGCAATAAATCAAATCTATTTTATTATAAATTACAAGATAAGTGTGAATGTAGCAGATATCAGATAAATTTAAAATTATTAATAAATAGAATATTAGAGTCAATAATTGGTAAAATCAAATTTAAAAAAAGGACGAATATGAAAAAATTAATACGTGCATTTTTTATGAATTATATTTTATTAATTATTTACTCTATTTATTTATAATTTTATATGTGTGAAAAAAAAAAATTAAATAATTTTTAAATAAAATTATTATTAGTTTGTAATGATGATAAATTTTAATTATTTCGTTGATTATTATTACTTTTTTTGATAGGTAAAAATATTTACAAATATAAAAAAATACACTTTGATTTTACGACTTCATTTCCGATACGTTCCGTACTTTTTTTTTATTTTTAACAGTGTCCATATTTGTGTAAATTTGATAAATTAATTCGTAAATAAATAATATGATTAAAATAATAATAAAAACTGTAATAAATTCAATACGAGAGAAAATACAAAAATTATTAAATAAACGGGTGGTCTGTGTAAATAATTTACTGAATTATTTTTTTTTCAATTAGTTGCAAAAGTATGCATTATTTATTGCTTATTTAAATTCGTAAAATCTATTAGTGTGCAACGTTAAAATAATTAATTGATTAATTAATTAGTTGATAAATTAATTAAATTTCGAATTTGATAAAAATAAACTAAAAAGTCTCGCAAGTATGTAAAACATTTATAAGTAAATAAAATATTGTCGAATAATTATTATTATAAATATTAATTATTTTTATAAATTAATTGTTAATTGAAGGAGGAAAAAATACTTGTTTTTTTTTTTTTAAATTTATTACTTTTTTTTTTTTACTATAAAAAAAATAGAAAAAAAATGATGAAAAGTAAAAACTAAGACCGCAATTATATCGATTGTGAATATCGATTACCCCGTGTTCATTAATTAAAAAATAAATCCAACTAATTAAAAAAAATTTGTAACACCGTACCATTAAACTGAAGTGCAATAATTTAATTGTTTATTGACAAAAATTTAATGTGCAATTATTTTATTATCAACTGATTAATTTTTTTTTCTGTAATGATTACTTCAGTAAAATTTTATTAATTAAATAATTAATTTTTCTGCTTCATAATTTATTATTGATGTACATTTAAAAAATTGGAGCAGAGATTTTTCTCAAATCGTTAAAATTTATGATTATATTTATTATTTCTGGTGAATTATTTAAAACTAAAAATTATTCATAGTAAAGTTAATTATAGGCCCACTGTGGCATGTTTAAAAAATCGGCAAACTGTTGTAGATTGCTTGGAATCGGTGGACGAGGTGGTCGGTCACTGCGGCGCCAACTTTCCATAAGCGGCTGCATTTTCCGCCATGTGAATTGTGACGCTGCTTCATGATTTCTATATATAAGAATATATGTTTATTCATCCGATATTAACGTGAATTCAAGTAGATAATGAGAAAATTCGCATTTGGTAGACAGAATAAAGAATAAGTTTAATGAAAAGATAAAAAAATAAATCAAATTTTTAATAATAGAAGACCATACTCGAAAAAAAAACAAAATAGCTAAACTTGATGATACAGCATGGGAATTATAATTGTAGATATACATACATGCATACAAACATATATATATATATATATATATATATATAAATATTAGGGTGTGTCATTTTAAGGCTAAATTTTTTTTTTACTAGTATATCAGAAAATCTGGTAGTATAAAGAAAATTAAAAATTGTGCCGCTGGGCTAAAGGTTTGAAGTCCAATAGCGGCTTAGCTCATCAAAAAATTCGACTTCTCATTTAAATAATACGGGAAATTTTTTTTTTAACTTAGAGTATTTTTACGAGATCTTTTTACTTTTTCGGCAAATCTATCAGAATTATCACAAAATATTCTAGGATTTTTTTTGTACAAAATTTTATTTCCTACAAATTATTATCAGTTAAATTTTTTCAAATTCCACATTGTTTTCTAGTTATTTTAATTTTAATATCAAGCTCTTAAAAAAGTAGTGTTCTGATCGATTACAAGAGCTTGATATTGAAATTAAAGTAACTAGAAAACAATGCGGAATTTGAAAAAACTGTACTGATAATAATTTTTAGAAAATAAAATCGTCAACAAAAAAGACCTTACAACATTTTATGATAAGTCTGATAGTTTTGCCGGAAAAGTAAAAAGATCTCGAAATTTACTATAACTTGACTTCGAGCTCTAATAACCTTTAGAACAGATGGATCGATCGAAAAATGATAGGACCTTTTTTGTCGAGTGTTCAATTTCTTATAAAAATGTGTATTAGTCAATTCAATCTATTGATTTGTTCACGAGTTAAAAATACTCAAAGTTAAAAACAAAAAATTTCTCGTGTTATTTAAATGATAAATCGAATTTTTTGATGAGCTAAGCCGCTATTAGACTTAAACCCTTTAGACCAGCGGCATAATTTTTTATTTTCTTTATACTTCCAGATTTTCAGGTATAGCAGTAAAAAAAAAATATAGCCTTAAAATGACACAATATATGTAAATATATATATATATATATATTTATATAAGTGCATGCATGTGTCGAAAAAAAAATCGTAGCTACTGAAAAAACTTACTGCACACTCAAATGGTCAAATATAACTTTCAGGGATCTATAAGGGCGTGCCGTTGCCGCAATAAACAATGCATCTTGAAAGATGCAATATTTCTGCAACTGAGGATTTCTTACATGGTTATGAACGATCGATAAATCAAGTTCATCATTTGTTATTTTTCCCCGAGCAGGACAACCGTGAGCTCGACGTTCATAGCATCTTATATATCTGAAATACACACATAATAAATTTTTTTATAAAAAGTAAACTTTCACGGACAAGAAATTATAGCTGCTACAACAGCAGCTGTAGTTTAGGTTACTACAAATTGGAGTAAAGGAATAACCTTGGAATAACCTGAACCACACGTATAGTAAAATCAGTACTATTTATGTAGTGCCCTTTAGCACATATCGAGTACTCGCTACTACACATGTTTTACTATAATATCATGGATAGAAGAACCATAATTTTTTTTTCTATGTTCTGAAGACGTTACGCAAAGAGACCGGTATTAAATAGAAACAACCAATTTTGTCAATGGTTGGATAATATTTAAATCCTAGGACAATTTTTAACTTCCCGCAATGAAAATTCGGGAAGTTAATGATTTCAGTCCGATTTTCGAAAATTGAGTTTTTATCAAATTTTGACGTTTTTAAGTCCTAAGAAGCTATCCTGATGATTTCCAGATGGATTTCTGCGCGTGTATGTATGTGTTTCAATATCTTAAAACTTTTAAGCAAACCGTCCTATTGAAATGATACAAAGGAATATAAAAGGATTCTACATTTAACAGAAGCCCTATGAATTTAAATTCGATTGGTCAGGTAGATTTTGAGAATGTTTTAAAATAAAATTTTGTATAAAAAATAGTTATACAAATATAACTTTCAACCTCTTGATATATAGATCAATTTCAAAATGGAATCAGCTCTTTTATTTATATTTAAATTAAAGATGAAGTTGCATTTAATTATGAGGTGATCAAGAGAGACCAATAAGACTAACAGTTGGAATGATTTTGAACATATTTTAGTACATTTTATTATTATTTATCCGAAAGAAATGGTATAAAATATTATTTTTTTAACTTATCGTCATCAATATCTTTAGAAATAATATAACGGTGACCTTGGCTACTTCGTGTCCAGTAGCCACGAACCATAGTTACAAAATTTCCCGATTCAATAATTAATTATTAATTATAAATATAAATTATAATTATTATATCGCTGGTTCTGAAATGCGGGAAATAGATCTCAGAGAGTAGGTCGACTCGTTTTGACCGGACACGCGGCTGAAATTAAACTTATTCTCTAAGACACTGGTGATGAAAAGTAATTTCTTTGAGACTTAATTTAATTATTATATATAATTAATTTTATTTAACCAAATCCCCAAATATTTACAAATTTCCCCTTTATATAAATTAAATTTCTTCTATGAATAAATAAGTGTCTAGTGACAACAAAATAAATTTATTTACATGTAACGATTTAATGGACATGGGAAATAAATAATAATTATTCACACTAGATTGACGTTGAAGAGAGAGATATAAAAATATAATAATTTTATCATAAATCTTATCTGGATTTTATTGTGTTCGACGTACTGATGGTATTGGACGCCGCTGCATGTTGGACCTTCTCTTCCGGATCCTGGCTGTTGATGTTGGACTTGGTGCTGGATACTCTCACACAAATCACTTAGATAATCAACTTAACAAAATTTGGTTTTATAAACCAGTTTATAGAGAGAGCAAAATAATTTAGAATTTTTACAGTTTTCACAATCGAGCAACGAGTAACGAGGCTGTATGTATCAGCACTTTGACTTGAGTGTCGTTTGAATCGATCGCCTGCACTTGAATCGATTGCCTGCACTTAAATGTCGAGTCGATAGCTTGGACTTGAATGTCGATCCTGATCGAGACGTCTCAGGTCCCAACCTCCGATGACCCCTACCTAATTATGCGCACATGACCGACTTACGGTCACCTGCTGCGCGAAATCATCCCCTGTGGTCTAGCGCTTAACCCAGCCAAACTTAGCAATCAGGCTGTAATATGAGAGACAGAGAAAGACCAAATTCAGACAGAGACAGCGAGAGAGCCGCACTCTCATGTCGTATACCAACGCTGCCCGGTTATAATAATGAACCGATTTTGACGTTCAAGGTGGCATTCAATCCAGTTTCTTAATCATTAACGTTCAAAAACAACTTTAATTGATTAGTTAAACAATTTGAATTTAATTAGAAACAATTTTTCGCAATTCTTTCGATAACGGTTTATTTTGAAATAAATTAACCGATTTTGATGGTTGAGGTGGCACTCGACGTACCTTGTAAATTTTAGAGCTGGATATATTTTGGAATGAATCCATGAAGTACTTTACAAGTTATCCGAAAAAAAACATATTTGAAAATTTTGATTTTTGCAATATCTTCGAACATATCGTACTGATTATGCTCAATTTTTCAAAAATAGTTTGAATTTATGATGCAAGACACTGTTTAATTACAAATTAAAAATGAAAATTTTGAAAAGAAAAGACAAACTTTTTCGCTTAAAAAAAATCACTGCATTGTAACAATTTTTTTGGGAGACGCTAAAAATCTGTTGTCCCGACCCAGACAGGAAAGTACGACGGGCCCAGGCTTGGCTCAGGCTTGGTTCAACTATGTTGAACTCTGGGCCAAGCTTGTAAGCCAGCCTTGTTCCAGCGTTGGTAGAAGTCTGGAATGATAACTGGGTGCCAAGCCTGGTTGCCAGCCCTGACCCATGCTTGCATGCCAGACCTGGCCCAACCTTGGTTGTCAGACCTGACCCATGCTTGGTTGCCAGACTTGGCCCATGCATCGAAAAAACACATAAATTCAATTCAAAAAAAAATTTATTATTATTAAAGTACTAGAGTGTGTGATCATTAACGTTTAAACTATTTAAGTGAAGTAAATAACGTGAAAAAAACTCGGTGAAAATTCTGCTGGGCTCTGGGCGCGAACTGCCGTCCTTCTGATTGCTGGGTTTGAACGCTGGCTACTGGACGAACCTACTAACGTTCAACTGAAACTTTTATATGTTCTACTTGTTCATTTTACTACAACTACTCGGTTTTATGAAATATAAAGAGCAATTTAATCTATATTTTCGATTAAGAAAGAAAAAAATAATTTCGTATTATTTATATTATAATTACATAATTTTTTAAAATAAAATTTATTAAATTTAATTGATTATTTATCAAGAACCCAGCTTAATTATCTTACTCTACCACCATAATTCCCAAGTTAGGGTGACTCTCGGCTTGGCCAAGGCTAGGTTATCTAGTGTTGGCCGATGTTAGGGTAACCATCCAACGGCCGAGGCTAGGTTATTCAATCTTGGCCCATGTTAGGGTGACTCTAGGGTTGGCCAAAGCTAGGGTATTCAGTCTTGGCTCAAGCCTGGGTAATCATTGGAATGGCCAATACTAATTAACCAGTTATGGCCCAGGCATGGGACAGTATAGGTTTGCCAAGACGGGCTTCCCAATAATGTCCCAGGCATGGCCCCGTCGTTCAACTCGGGGGCTTCCTGTATGGGTAAAAGTTATTCATAGCTGGGTCCTAGCTAGGGTCTACCGTGGAAACCCAAAGCTCGGTGAACTAGTTCTGGTTCAAGCTTGGGCCAATATTGAAGAGCTAGAGCAGGGTTACCCATGACTGGGTCTCGTTTGGGGCCAACAGCGGAAAGCCAGCGCTAGGTTGCCCACGACTGGGCCTTAGCTAGGGCCGACACTAGGAAGGCAGAGCTGGGCTTACTAGTTCTGGTTTAATTTCGGGCCAAGGATAGAAAGCCAGCGCTAGGTTGCCCACGACTGGACCTAAGCTAGGGCCGACATTGGGAAGCCAGAGCTGGGCTTACTAGTTCTGGTTTAATCTCGGGCCAAGGATGGAAAGCCAGCGCTAGGTTGCCCACGACTGGACCTAAGCTAGGGCCGACATTGGGAAGCCAGAGCTAGGTTGCCCAGTCCTGGGCCTTAGCTAGGGCCGACACTGGGGAGCCAGAGCTGGGTTACCCAGTCCTGGTCCGTGCTTAGCCCCGTTGTCAGAGCTTGTAAGTTCCTACATGGGCTGTTGAAAATCGCCCAAAAATTTCAGATTTTTTTTTATCCTTTAATTTTTTCCAGTAGTGTGTTTAGAAATGCTAATTATGATTTTAAAAAAAAACGATTTCTGAATTATTTATTAAAATAATCCAAATATGAAAGAAACGAATATAAACAATAAGATATTGTTTTTAAGAAAAAATTATTTTTTAAAAATCATTATTTTCTTACGCTAACAATATGGTGAAAAAAAATTTTTCTAAAATATTTAATTAATAAAAAAATTTATAAACAAATGGCATGAAAAAATTTGAAAAGTAATCATATAATGCCTAACAAGTATATGAAATCAGTAATAGCTTAAAGTTTCAAAAAAAATTATTTAACATACATTATTTAGAATTTTAATTTTTTCGTTACTTCAAAAATTAATAATGAATGAAAAAAAAGTAATTTATAAACTTTCATGACGTTATCTTGTTGAGTATGTTTATAAAAAGGGCTTTAAGAAGCAAAAAATTTATAGATTAATTATTTAAAATTTTATACCGCCTTTTATTATAACACAAACCCGTAAAAAAAATGTTAATTAACAATTGAATAACTTTTTGAAAAATGGTGATACAACTTTCATTACCAAAAAATCATATTCTTTGAAGTGTCTAGATGACACCAGAATTTTTTCTGGCCAAAAAGATGGGCGGTTAATTTGCTTAACGGTTTTTTGTTTTTAACAATTGTAATTTTCTTGTCCAGAAAAAATCCAAACAATGTTTTCTCTAGAAGCCATTTCGGATCGTTTAAGCCATCAACCATATTTTTAGGAGACCTGTGACTATTTACCGTAGGTTTTCATCTTCTCGACTATACTAACAGTCATACCGTAGACTATACATTAGACACTGTATAGCCATCATACATAGACTATACATACAAATCTTACGACGATTTTCGAAAAATTCGGGAAGTAATTATTTTTACCTCGATTTTCGAAAATCGAGTTTTCATCAGATGTCGAAGTACTGAGGTCCTAGGAAGATATTCTGACTATTTTCAGAATAATGTCCGAGTGCGTGTATGTGTGCGCGCGCGCGCGTGTGTGTGTGTGTGTGTGTGTGTGTGTGTGTGTGTGTGTGTGTGTGTGTGTGTGTGTGTGTGTGTGTGTGTGTGTGTGTGTGTGTGTGTGTGTGTGTGTGTGTGTGTGTGTGTGTGTGTGTGTGCGTGTGTGTGTAAACTCTTTGTAACTTTTAAAGTAATGAACCGAATTAGATGGTTAAGGTGGCAATCGAAAGAGTTTGTTGGCCGTCAACTTTCCTAAAAATTTCAGATCATTTGATCAAGTAGACTCGAAAATATTGGCGAATTACGAAAAAAAAAAAATTTATTTTAGTTTTTTAGTGATTTCTCAGAAACGACTGTAACGATCGACTTCAAAATCTACTCAGCTCTAGAATTCGATAAAATGCGTCGATTGCCACCTTAACCATCAAAATCAGTTAATTCGTTCGCGAGATATCGCGGGAAAAAGAAATGCTAAAAAACGGTTTTTTTTTTTCAAAAACAATGGCATACGAAAGTATTTTCGAGCTCGAAGAGCTCAAAAATGTGTTTACAATAATGATTTCGAGCTCAAGGAGCTCGAAAACACCGGGAAGTTTTGGGGCTGGCCCGCAGGGTCAACCGATAGACAGATTTTTTTTCTCGCCTTATGAACGTTTTTTGCCAGTAAGGATACCCCTCCGCAACGCCCCATAAGGAACTTCGTTCCCAAAATAAATCCAAAACTATAAAAGAGATCACCAGATATGAATAGGGGAGGGTGGGGCAGAGCGGCCCTCCTAAGCCAATTATTACTTTTTGTGGTTTTTAACTATCAGATCACTTTTGTCTTATTTCGAACAAATTTATGGACATTTTGCCGAAATTCTGGAAAAAATTTTTTTTTTTTGTGGGACAGAGCTGCCCCCTCCAAAAAATGATAAAAAGTTTTTTTTTTTTTTTTTTTTTTTTTTTTTTTTTTTTTTTTTAAATTGTTTTCATCATTAAGGATGTATTTCTTTCTCTTAACAACTATGTTTGGTTTCATATAACTCAAAAAAAATTATTTAAGTTGTGATAAATCGTTCCCCCTCGATTAGCTTAATTATTAATTATTATTTAATAAAAAAAAAAAAAAAGAACAATTCTATATTTCTTATTTGTAATTATTTTGAACCCTATAGAAACGTGTTTTTTGATTTTTTAAATTACAGATCATTTCGTATTATTTAAAAAATTTTATCAATTAAAATATAAATTATTATTTTCGAATATTTTTAGAGGCCAAATTTGCCCCAGTTATAGAGAATCATCCGAAAAATGGATTAACATATTAAATTTTTTTTAACTTGACGATAAAAATTTGAAAGAATTATTTTTTCAGAATCTTCGGCTGGTCCATTTTGCCCTAGGTGTAATAGGTAGAGCTAAAAATGCGGAAATATATCGGATTTATAGTAATTAGACAAAAAAAAAAAAATTTTTTTATGATCAAAATTTTAGGGGGGCCGCTCTGCACCGCCCACCTCTACGCAAAAATTTTAAAAATAATCTTGAGCTACGAATATAATTCAAACTTTATTTTTACTGAACAGACGGATTTCTCCTATATTGGAACGTCCTGGCATTCTTATTGTTAATTAATAAGTTCTAAAAATTATTTTTTTGTATTTGAACCATTGAAAATATACCTCTCAGAATTTTGAGAAACATTTGGTTATAATAAATATTTGAAACAAAAAGATCTGTGAAATATTCACAAGAGAGCAGCACCGACCGACGTATCCTCGTATGAATTTTAAAAAACAGTGTTAAATGTATTATCAAGTTACCATTCCAAATTTACTTTATCGGCAACAACCGACAATCGTAGCGGTCGGTAAAATTTTTGAAAATAGCAACAAAGTATACCTGGGCTGAAAATATAGAGTTGTTAAGCATTACGGACACAAACATACAAGGTCTACAAAAACTGCGGGGACGTAATATATTGGCAGCATTTAGTTGAAGGCTTAAAGTTACTGTGTAGTTAAATCAAATTAGCTGCCGGTTACATTGATATTACTTATAACAAGTACCCAATAAGCTTGACACTCAATACGCAAATCACATAAATATGTTGCGTTAAAATATCTATGTATTTATAAGTGAGAGATGATTTTTTTATAAGCTCTCTAAGTTACACGGCCATGAATAATACAAGACTCATCATAATGTAGGTGTATAGTATAAGAGATGATAAAAATCATAGTTCTTAAATCTATAAGAGATTTAATACATTGGTGCTGAAATTATAATGGTTCTCAAGTCAAATGCAGTAAAATATGCCAGTGTCCAAATTTAAAAGACTAAAAAAACCTCTATCTCAAATAGTCATTGAATTCTAAATACATCTGAAATAAATATCAAAGAAATTTAACGTTATAGGGAATATGTAACTACTGACATTTATTGACACAGCACTTAACTACCATTGTTGATAATTTAATGGTAACCGTAATTATAAAGCTGCTAAGCATTACGGACACAAACATACAAGGTCTACAAAAACTGCGGGGACGTAATATATTGGCAGCATTTAGTTGAAGGCTTAAAGCTACTGTGGAGTTAAATCGAACTAGCTGCCAATTGCATTGATATTACTTATGACAAGTACATAATTAGCTTGACACTTAATACATAAGTCACTTAAATATGTTGCGTTATAATATCTATGTATTTATAAGTGAGAGATGATTTTATATAAGTTTTCTAAGTTACACGGTCATGAATAATACAAGACTCATCATAATGTAGGTGTATAGTATAAGAGATGATAAAAATCATAGGTCTTAAATCTATAAGAGATTTAATACGTTGGTGCTGAAATTATAGTGGTTCTAAAGTCAAATGCATTGAAATATGGCAGTGTCTAAATTTGAAAGACTAAAAAAACCTCTATCTCAAACAATCATTGGAATCAAATACATGCGCCATAAATATCAACCGCTTCGTAGCTCTATAGGGAACAAACAGCAACTGACGTTCAGTAGCACTGTAGATAACTAGCTTTTAGGACAATTCGATGGCACCCAAAAAATCATAGTGTTTCTGATAGATGGAGACACATTGGATTTTTTTATGACTGTTAAACGATAAACACTGCTCACATTTAAAATAATTTCTAACGGACATCGTAAGCGTCAGTATACTAATGTGTTTATATTTGTTGGTATATAAAATACTCGTGATTTATTGAAAATAAAAAAAAAAAAACAAAAACTACATGGTATTCAGAAATAATATGTTATCTTTTTTAATGGCAGATAAAGTATGTAAATTCATGGTATTTCATTCGTATTATGTCCTTTTATGTTCATTTTTTTTTAGCTCAATATTAGTGTACGTTTTATAAAAATGGCGTCATAATAAAAATTGTTTATTTTCTGTTTAGGAAAATTCAATTGAAAATATTAATTTGATTGCTACAGAAGAAGAAATAAAAAAATTAGAAGTTCTTCAACAGGCATACATAGAATTAGAGAGGTTACTTTGTCTTCTTGATATTTTAAAAACTGATTTAGACAAAATAGCGGGTAATTTATTAATTTTACATTGTAAGTACCCCTATATTAATTATATATAATTATAAAATTTCCGTTTATTTGTTAATTGAATTAATTTTTTTTTTTACAGGATCAATAATTATCTTTTTGAAATTAGTAATAACAAAATTAAAATATAAAAAATGGACAATCGAAAAAGTTTTGGCCATGTGTTAGCTGACAATGCGACCGCAAGTCCTCTTCGGCGTCGTTCAGGTTTCGTTGTCAAACCAAGTTCAATTGAGATAGAGACTAATGATGATACCGCTGAACGGCAAGCGCTACGCACTGAATCCAGTGTTCAAGCTTTTCCATCTTCAACAAATCGACGTTCTATACGTCTTGGTGCGGTATCAAATATGTCAACCCCGCAGATAACTGAAGGAATGGCTGAATGTATAAAACTAAGTGCACAGAATAAAATTAATATTAAAAATGCTTTCAGCTTAAATATGATCGACTATATGACATATATGGTTAGAAATAAAAGTGAGGGTATTCCAAACTTACATATGGCTGGAACAACTCTTGATGTTAGTGCTAAAATTTATGCATTGAGAGTAGATGCTTTACATCAAGATACATTAAAAATGATTGGTAATTTGGATACTAAAGACAGAAAAAACAATGATGATAATGATGATTCAAATGCTGATCGCTCAATGTCAGGTGGTGGTGAAACTAATGAAGAAAATGGCAAACCCAAGAAAAAGAAAAAAAAGAAGAAAGGAAGCCAAAAAATTCTTACAACGATTGAAGCACTTCAAGGAAAAGTTGATGTTGTAGATTACACTCCAGTAATGTTTGGAGAAGGTGACTGTCAGACTACCAATATGTTGTATCAAGCATCTTTACCTCAGCATTGTGATCTGGGTCTTGGTCTTAATCCATTCAACGATGTAATTATTGATAATGATGTTGATGAACTTGGTGCTGATAATGATGAATCGCGATTACCATGGCCTCCAGTAAAAGCAGATTCTAATTTAGATATCAACAGTATTTTTTCGCAGTTTGAAATTCTCCATTGGTCAATCGAACAAGAAGATCAAGCATTAAATATGCCTTCTCAAGAGTCCTTCTCTCAAGATGATGATAATCTTGTTTTTGATCCTGATGCTAGTATACCACTTGATGATGATGCTCAAAATTTCAACGATGTAAATTATTTCGCTGCTGATGAAAATGATAATGAAAATGAAAATGAAGTCGGATGTCACGCTACTAATCAAGCACCTTATGTAGTTGCTGACTTACAAAATATTATTGAGAGAATGCCAATGAATAAAAAACTTGAGTATTCATACTTCAGTGATGCTGTTGATATTCGCTGGATCGGGCCTACACATTGGAAGATCAGCAAACTTACAAATAATATGACTAAGAATAAACTTGAAGCTTGTCAACAAAATCCAAAAAGAAAGAAAAAAGACCCAACAATACAATTTGATGATGGGATTATTGAAATAGCTGACAAAGAATGTACTCAAGTTAAAAAAAATTTAGCCAATTTAAAAAATTCAACAGTTAGTCGTTGTTGGTCTATAAAAAAATTACTTAATCCAAAAGAAATTGATGAGGAAGATAATAAAGCATTGTGTAAATATTATTTACGATCTGATCAAACAATATTTTTAAAAGAAAAATCAAATAATGATATGTTAGTTTTGTCTGATGATAATGAAGAATACAATTATGATAATGGTAATGATACCGAAAATTATTGTCCAAACGTTCAAAATGATGATGCAGTATTTAATGATTGTGCTTTTGATGATGAATCTCGGGCAGTTGGTTTCACAGGCAATAATTTAATTGAAGCTCCAAAATTGACGCAGAAAATTTATATACCTTTCTCACAAAGAGCCAAGAAATTAGATGTTCGTCATTTAAAAAAATGTATTTGGGAAAGTTTAACAAAGAAAGATGAAATTGATAAAGAAAATGCTCAAAATATTGAATCTTCTACAACAATAAAAGAACAAAAACGATTTAGTGAAATTTATACAAAACTTCCAAATATGCTTTCCAAAAATGACGCTGAAGAATTGAGTTTTCCGATAGCGTTTGTATCTCTACTTCATCTTGCTAATGAAAAGAACTTAAATATCACTTCGGGAGAAAATTACAGCGATATTATTATTCAACAACATACTAATTAAAATAACTATCATACTCTTTTGTATAAACATAATTTTATATAATATTATTTTTCAATATCTTCCTCATAACTAAAACTATTTTTTTAATACTGTAATCTCATTTAAATATGTGGTTATTTTTATAAATAAATAATCATAACTATGTAAAGCTAATAAAGTACCAATAATTTTTTTAATTAATGTATTTATAAATGTAAATTTTTTTTGCTGTAAACTAGCGCACAACTTTGTGACATCTATAAAATATCAGTTTTAGGCTGTTTCTTGACGTATCAATAAGGTACCAAAATGTTAACAAAATGATCAGAAATTTATTTTACAAGTGACGACAAAAAGTAAATTACAAATAATTGTCAAATAAGCCATCTACACGATTATTTAATTGAAATGTCGTTTTTAACATAGGCAAAATCGCACAAATTTTCTATGGCTCATAGGACCGACATCTGTACGTCATATTCATACAAAAGAACTTGACTTTGAGACAAAAAAGATTTTTTTCTTGTCCTTTTAAAAGACATCTTTATAACATCTTAAAGTTCTCCCTGTGCTACTTAAGGCTTTTATAACTATTACAAAATTGAAAATATAATTTTAAATTTTCGCGGTCAATTTCAACCAATGAGATGATAGAAAATAAAATTATTATATCTTATTGGTTATTTCTGTTTACTCTCAAATATCATTAGTCGATAAAATTTCATGTCATTACATTTAACTGCACACAATGTACAACGGAATTCGAGGGTAAAACTCTCGTTTGCACTTAGTTTGGCGTCGGTGAAAAGTTGTGATTGTGATAATGTATTAACAAAATATTTTAAAAGTTCGTGGAGACATAAGTCCTCAGTAAGACGTGTATTATTTACAAATTATATGTATATTTTTTTTTAATTTCCAATAATCAATTTGTTAAAATAAATAAACCTAATTTATTTGTACAGAAAAAAAAATCTTTTGGTTATGTTGTAAAAATATACGTAAGTAAAGTAATAATAATTAAAATTTATATGTTTTTAAATAAGAAAATAAATATTCTTTAAAATGTAAAATTATTGTGGAAGTATAAAATCAAAATAAATAATTTGAATTAAAAAAAAAAATAAAACATTTTTTGACGAAAGTGTAAGAAGTGAGAATGTTACAATTAATTAAATTGTCATTAAATATATTTTAAATTTATTGGTAGTAAATAATTCACGTTTTTAGACTAATAAGAACAATGTCTGAATCTTCTAAAATGGGCCTATTTGGCTCCAAAGAGGAAAACAACGCTCGTTTAAATAGTGAACAACAAAATAAAGATGAATCTCCAGAACGTTATGCACCATACAGTGTTGATAGTGATTCAGAAACTTATGATACAGAAGCATTGAGTATAATGGATATTAATGATATAATTGGTGTTCAATCAGAACCCGCTGATTCAACATTAGAAAGTGAAATAGCAGCTTTATCTAAAATCATTACTGACTCCAAAACTGAAATTACCGACAAAACTATCAAAAATGATAAAGTAGATGTAAATAAAAGTGAAATTCCACCATCAATTAATTTATTAACAAACTTAAAAGATAAAAACTCTGATAGCTTTATAAAAAGTAATGACAGTGGTAAAATTGGTAGTACAGATTCTCAACTAGACTCTTGTGATGCATCGAATCCATTAAGTATTGAGAAAAATGAAAATGAATTAGTAAAACATGAAGATATATCGAAAAATTTTGAAGTAAAAGGTAAATTTAAAAAAATTAATTTTATGAAATAACATTTACAATTAACAATTAATACCAAAATAATCATTTTTTTTCGTTTTAGAAATAGGAGAAAATAATAAAAATTCAAATGTTAAAGATGTATTAAGTATCAATCAAAGCCTTCAGTTAATTGGAGACGCTTATACTTCTGAAGATTCTCAAGGTACTGAATTAGATGAAGTTGGTAAAGAACCAAAAGTTGTATTTTCTTGTAAACCTCTTGTGGATAAACAAAATAGTAAAATAAATGATAAAAGTAATATTGAAACTATTGAATCAATCTATAGTAGTATTGTTGACGTTACTACGTCAGTAAGGAATGAAAATATTGAACTTAATAAAGTTGGAGAAAAATCATCACGAGAATCTGTAGATTTAGTTCCTGAAAACGATATTAAATGTACTGACCGAATTAATCATGGTAATGACTCACAAGATTTAAGTAAATTAGATGATATAAATAAAATAATGGTTGAAACAATTTTTATGGAGAAAAAGTTATCAGTAGAAGCACCAATCACTGTTTTTGCTGAATCTACATCTTTAGAAAACGTTATACAATCACCTACCCAGGACCATCAACAAAATTTAAAGGATAAAAATGATTCTATATCTCAAGAAACAGTTAAAATTAATTCAAACAATTGTCAGCAAATTAATTCCAATGTAAATGACGTTGAATTACATGAAATTGATACAGAAATCAAGAAAGTTATTAGCCCAGTCAAAACGGAAGTCGATGATAATAATAAGAATAATATAATACCTAATTTTGACGACACATCAATGGACATCATTGAAAATTTTGAATCTCTAGTTACTCCAATTTTAACAAATGAACAAGTTGTAAGTATTCCAGACACAGCTGAAGAAATAATAAATGAAACAAGTTCAACAGAAAATACCAAGGAGGATGATAACAATCAGTTAACTTCTGAAATAAGTTCAGAGTGTGTAAGTGGTATTGTTGAAGAGTTAAATCCAGATATACATGAAAAACTTCATTCGGAAAAACAAACGACAAGTTCTGATGTTATTAAAATATCAATAGTCGAAGTGGTTGAAGAAAATCTTTCAAGTAAAGAAAATAAGTCAGAAGAAACTAACGAAATAATAGCAAAAAATGAAAGTGAAATGAAAGAAATTATGGATATTGAACCACTAGATACAAAAGATAAAACTGTTGATAAAAGTGAAACGATAGAAAGTGAAATAATTGAATCTATAATAGAATGTGAAAAATCAGAAATATTGCCTAATTCTTCATTAGAAAGTAAAGAAAAAGTGACGGAAAATATGATACAAGAAAACACTCCACAAAGTATTAGTGTTATTGAAATTGAAACTAAAGAAGAAGAAACTAATGAAAAAGATATTAATTGTTCAGAAGAATCTTTAAAAAATATTAAATTAGATGTATCTAATGAAAGTGTAACAGCAATTAAAGATGATGATAAAGATGATATTCCAAAAACAAATATTGATAATGATAGTCATCAATCACTGGTTGAAAATGATGAAAAACTAGATAATAAAAATATAGAACAAAATAATTGTCTAAATATTCAATCAGATATAGAGATTTCATTAGAATCAACGAAAGAGCCGATAGAATCAGATGTTAATTTATTAGAATCACCTTCTCAGAATATTATCAGAGATAATGAACAATTATCAATTTTACAAGTAACGTCCGAAACAGATGAAAAATTGGATCATATTGATACAGAAATTGTAATGACTAGTGAAAATAATAAAAACATAGTAGTAAATAAAACGAATGAAATTGAACAAAATAATTCGGAACTGTCTGAAGAAAAAATAGACGAATCTATTACTGATTTAAAATTAAATCTTAATACTCAAAAAGTTGATAATGAGGCTACTATTACTGAAAGTTCTGAAAATCTTTCGGAAATAAAATCTGATATAATTGAAGAAGTTGAAAAGAATATTTCATCAAAATCTGGTGACTTAGATGAAAAAACTTGTCCAGATTCTCGACATTCTGAAAATCCATTAGTTGGTTTATTAGATCTTGATCTTACCTCAAACTTGGAAAAATCGGTAAATAGTGACGAAGCCATTGTAAATAGTGCAATTACTGAAGATTCTTCAGAAGAAGTTTTGACTAAACTTGAAAAAAGTTCAATTCTCGATTTACTACTTATTTCAAAACCAGAAAATGAATCAAATAATCAAATAAATAGTTTGCTTAATGATGTTATTGAAACTTTAGTTGAAACAGAAACTTCAGAACTTGACTGTAATATAGAGAATGAAAATGATAAACAGACTGAGGAAACAGAGGAGAAAAAAATAATGAAAAATTCTAAAGAATTAAATGATAAAGATAATAATTGCCTTGAAGAAATAATAACAAGTACTGATAATATAGAGCCAGAAATAAATGAAAATTTCGGTTTTATTTCAAAAGAAAAATTAAAATCAGTTGATGTAAAGGATACAGTAGACGTAAATTCTATTACTGAAGTCTTACAAACAAATCCAGAGATATCTGAATTAGAATCAGCTGTTAAATTTCTTCAAGAGTCTGAAGAACAGGAAGAGGAATTAGAATCAGATTTAACATCAAAAATACTTAATGATACAGTAAATGAATTAATTCAAAGAGAAAATTTTCCAGCTATCTACACGCCTGATGCAAAAATTTGTCAAGATTTACCAGAATCTGAGCCAGAATTTGAAACATCGACTAGCGAATCAATAGCAATATCTGAAGCTGAAATAATATCAGAAGCAGCTAAATTAGAAAGTGAACGGAAACAATTAAATGAAGAAGCACAAGTAACAATTAATCAAGAGTGTGATCTTAAGGTTAATGAAAAATGTGATGCTCTTAAGACTCAAATTCAACCTGTAAGTGAACAAGATGAAATAGTAAATATTGACATAAACATCGAGTCAAATCCATCGCAATGTTTATTAACTAAAAAATCAATAAATATTCCAAAATCATCAATTTTAGAAGAACGATTAAAAGAACCACCAAAAATTGAAATTCCAATTGTAGAATCTGTGAAGACATGTTATGAATCAATAACTCCAAAGTCAAATTTATTAATTCAACAAGATGCTAGAGTGTCAACTTATGAGCAAATGATGGAATCGTCAAAAACTGATATAGATAAAATAAAAGACGACAATAAAACAACTGATGGTTTACGAAAAGATTCTGAAAGACACGAAGTTGAAAATATTAGTTCACCATCAAGAATTATTTTAAAAATAGCTAAATCAGCAATCGCTGGTTGTGGAGAACCTAAATCACCAAAAAGTCCAAAAGTACGTTCGACAACAGATTCTCCGAATCCTGAAGATAGTCCTGGACAAAAGCTTGAAAAAATAAAATTAAAATTATCAAAAAGCGGGCATCCTTCTATTATTCCAAATGAACATATAAAAGAAACATCAATGCAATGGCATACAGAAAGTTCTTCATCACTTTCGCCTATTGGAATAAAAAGAAAATTTTCAAATGTTCAACAAGAATCAAAAGAAACATCTAAACATAAAGTAGAATCAATTACAGATTCTCCAAAACGCACAGAGTCCCCAATAGCAATGAAAATAAAATTGTCAAAAAGTGGAGATGCTTCAATTATTCAATCTGATACACAAGATGATGAATTGAAGGAAATTAAAAATAAAGATAAAATGGAATTTTTACAAGAATCAAAAAGAACAGAATCACCATTAGGTGTAAAAATAAAACGTCTTAAAACAGGTGATTCGTCAATTTTGTCTTGTGATTATGAAGATGGAAGTAGCACAAAATTAAAAGAAAAAGGAGAAATTCAAGACAACCAAAAACGAACTGATTCACCAATTGGAGTAAAAATGAAATTTTCAAAAAAAAGCGGTGCTTCTATTATATCAGGAGACACTACAAGTGATAATAAAGATAAATTAGAAATTCCAGAAGCTCCTAGACGGACGGAATCACCTTTAGGAACGAAAATAATAAAAATGTCAAAGACTGGAGATGCTTCTATTATTTATTCAGAAGTATCTAATGACCAAGATAATCAAGCATTTGAATCAAGTCAAACATCAATTTCACTCGAATCTTCAAGTTCCAAAGACATAGACTCAATTAATGTCTTTAAAAAATCAGAATCACCTATAGCAATGAAGATAAAGGTGTCTAAAGATGGTGAAGCTAAAATTATTCAGTCTGAAAGACAAGAAGAAAATCAACAACTGTCTGAAATACACGAAGAACATGATAGTAGAGCTTCAAAATCTGGAGATTTAGTAAGAATTGAATCTATGAAAATAAAAGTACCAAAAAGCGGTCATCCAATGATTGTAACTAATGATACTGAATCATTACACAATAAAGATTCAACCGAAGTTCAACGTGCATTTACACAAAAACGAGAACAACTTACTAATAGGTCAGAAGTAACTATTGAACCAATAAATTTTAATAGAAAACAAGAAGAATCATCAGAACAATCATCAAAACGTAAAGATGTTAATGCATGTTCTTTTGAGTCGAAAAAAACTAAATTGGAAACAAAACTATCACAAATTCTTCCTGAAGTAACAATTCAGCCTATTGTGCCAAGAGAACAACAGCAGCAACATCAAAATCAAGTAGAATTCAATGAATCAAGTACAAACATAATAAGTCGCCAGCAAAGAAATGTTATTAATCAAGAAATTAGTATAACTCATGTAAAATCAGCGAAACCTACTTCGGATGTTATTGGAGGAAAATTAAAAAGTATATTAACTCAACCACCAAACAATATGTCTGATGATTGTGAAATAATTGAACAACATCCAGAACTTATAATTGTTAATGAAAATTCAAATTCAAGTCAAGATATTATGATAATCGATGAGGTACCACCAATAAGAGTACCAGATGTTAAAATACCAAAAAAACGAGGTAGACCTAGACGAAATGCTTTACCATTTCAACATCCAGATACTGAAATAAATCAAGATCCTTTAGCAATCGATGATACACCTTTTATTGTAAGTACAGTAGAACCGAAAGAAAATGAAAGACCAAAAAGAACATGTCGAAGTCAAAAAAGTTATGCGCCACCTAAAAGAGGACGTGGACGTGGTCGTGGTAAAAGAAAATTTGATCGATTGGATGTTTCAATTAGTAAAAAAGCAAGATTAGAACAAAATTTAACGGCGATTGAAAATTCTACAACAGCATTGATAACTTTAGATGAAGAATCAACATCATCAGAAATTCAAAATGATTCTTCAGAACTTTACAAAGCATTACGACAACCATTAAAAGATTCTTTATTAGAATCTACGATAATGTCACAATTAGATGATGATGGTACACCATCTCCTAAATTAAACCAAGTTCGTGTAGTTGTTTCTGATCATTTAAAGACAACTACTGATAATATTAAAGATTCAAAAGAATCTTCTGGTACTCCAGATCATCAAAATTGGCTTACACCATTATCAAAAAAACAAATTGATAACAATCGTAATGATGGAATATCTATGGTTCAAGTTATGGATGAAGAAACACGTATGAGTGCTGAATCTGGTTCTAGATCTCAAACACCCGCTAGAAACATTCCCAATCAAGGTAAAATTATATTTATTAATTATTTTTATATAGTAAATAATTAATTTTTAAATTTATATATTTTTAAAAAAAATTTTATATTAATTTATTTGTTTAAAAAATTATTACCATTAGTTTCTTATTTAAATATAAATATATCAATCAAAATTATCATTTAAATAAAATCAAAGTATATATTTCTATTCGTAGACTTATAACTGAGTCATCTAAAAATAGTAAGTTATACCGACGTTCTTAAATTGCCGTACAAATAAACTTATCTTGTCGTGTTTACAGTCTTTTCGTCATTAAGCATAATAAGCTTTGCATTAATAAATTTTCTAAATGTTTATTATTCAAAATCACTCCAGATAATAATAGTAATAATAATAATAACCATAATTATAATAATAATGATACCTAACCATTAATTCTTATTTTGGAAATAAATATGTGTATATATAATTGTAATTGTAAATGAGAAAAAAAAAATAAGTAATAATTTAACTGTTTAATAGCAGAAGCAACAATTAATGAAGAATCTCAAGGGAGTGTCTTAAGTACAGCAACAACAGAATCAGAAAAAGTTAAAGTTAGAAACCGAAGAATGGAAATAAATTTTGATCCAGACGAAGGACCATTTACAGTTGATAAAATAGCTGAGTATGAATGGCCATTAGATCGTAAAGGCGAAACATTTATGATCCAAGAACAAATATCGCAGTATCTTGGTGTTAAATCATTTAAAAGAAAATATCCAGATTTAAAAAGACGTATGGTTGATATGGAAGAAAGAAATTATTTAAGAGAAAATTTACTTGTTAATGAAGCAATGTGTGATATGGGATTAACAGCAATTTGTAGTTCAGAAGTACTTGATATTATGTGTAGTGATTTTCCTGATCAATATGAAGAATATCGAAAGCATATGCGTGAAAAACAAATAAAAGAACATTCAAAAAAACAAAAAGAACTTACAGCAGCTGCAAATGCTGAAAAAAATCGTATTGATCTTGCTGAAATGGCTGTTCAATCAGCATTATCATGGAATGTTAATTTTAATAAAGCAAGAAATGAATCACGAAGATGTAGTTTAGATCTTCAAACATTTACAATTCATGTGCCGACAAAACAACCTAAGATTAATGATGAAAGGAAAAGTAGTCATTATCCAGTAGCTCTTATTCCTGGACAATATACTGATTATTATAAAGAATACACTCCAGCAGAATTGAGATATTATCCTTTAAATACTGTTCTTTATGGACCAATGAGGCCTAATGAAAGAAAATTCGATAGTCAATCTGAAGGTTCTCAAAGTGACAGTGATAGTGATTCATCTTCTGATGATTCCAGGTAAACCCAATAAATTTAAAAAATAATGTATCATCCATAATCTTTTATTTTGTTATTATAATTATTGAAAATTTATAGCTGTTCGTCTAGTGAAGGTACCCAAGACACAGAAGAATCACAATCAACAATGGATGATGTAGATATTGAGTTATCGAATCAAAAAGACAAATCATTCAAATGTAAAATGTGTCTGAAGCATTTAAATAAAAATAATAAGACAGAAGTTTTAATTCAATGTGGTACCTGCCATGGACATGGTGAATAAATTATTATATATTTTGCTTTTATCTATTATTTTGAATAAAATATAATCAATAATAGAATTAAACTCTCGTTAGTAAATGAATATATACATAGATCAAAAATTGTTTTTTATTAATATAGTAAAAAAGAAGACAAAAGTTATAGAATTATTTTTTGTTGCTATTAAAATTTTTTATTTTCACTGCTAAAAGTTAAAAAAAAATATAAACTTGATGTAAAATTAATTTGTGAAAATACACATTCTTAAAAATTTTTAAATTATTTAATTATTTATTTTTTTCAGTACACCCGTCTTGTTTAGATTTGACTCTAGATATGGTGCCTCATATCCACGCTTATGCTTGGCAGTGTACAGATTGTAAAACGTGTGCACAATGTCATGATCCAGCGGATGAAGACAAAATGTTATTTTGCGATATGTGTGATAGAGGGTAATAATACTTAAATAATTACTTTTAAAATAATTATTTAATCTAATTAAATAATCATTTAATATTAAAATTTTTTTTTTATGTATTATAGATACCACATTTATTGTGTTGGCTTAAGAAGAGTACCACAAGGAAGATGGCATTGTCAAGAATGTGCGATTTGCGCTAGTTGTGGCTCGAGAGAAGCTGGTGGTATTAATGCTGATCGAAATAGCGTAGCACAATGGCAACACGAGTACAAAAAAGGCGATAAAAATACAAAAGTTTACGTTTCGACTCTCTGTGTACCTTGCTCCAAGTAAGAAATAAAATTTGAATCTAATAATAATTTTAATATTTTTTTTTTTTCTGAAAATTTAATAAGATCATCTTCATTAATTTATCATCAATACGGTATTTTCAAATTAACAATAAATTTTAAGTATTGTTTAATAATAAACTTTAAAATTTAATATTCAAACTAATATATAACAAATATTTAACAAACTTCTTTAAGCATTAATTTTATTAACAAAAATCTATTGCTAAATTACTTATAATTTTCCTAAACAATTATTAATTTAAGCAACACAATGTTTGTCGCTTTAAATCGCTAACTTCTATGTCATTTATATCATTAATAAGGCTATGGAGGAAAGGTCGTTATTGCCCACATTGCAGTCGCTGTCATACTGCATCAAGACTCGACATGGAAGAAAATCTAGTGCACTGCAGTGCATGCGACAAATATCTGCACTTAGGTATTGATATCATCCTCATCGTCATTCTTCTTTTATAATATAATGTTTGGTTGAATTTAAAACTTATACAATGCACGACTTTTTTCTTGTTACTAATATTCAATCATTTAATTTTATTATTTTAACAAAATAATCAATATTTTAATGCTTGTTTATAATAATTCATAAAATTTTTTAAACATTTATTATAGTTTTAATTAATTAACTAATAATTTTAAATTACCACCAAATATAATTAGGCTTTAAAATAAAATATTAGCATTAAGCTGTTGATATGCATTTACTTTCATGCATTATCAATATCAATATATAGTTATTTATAATGTAAGGTAAAAAACCTAAGACCTGACCAGGGACTAATACCCAATTACTCCTTGTATTTGTATATCTATATTTATAAATATCGATAAACAAATACATGGAGTGATCGGATACTAGTCTCTGATCGAGTATTAGGTTCATATCTTAAATATAAAATAATGTATGTTATTTAAAGATATTATTGTTTTAATTATATAATTATTTAAATATTAATATTATTTATGCAGTATTTCATATTTTATTATTAATTTTTATTTTTCAGATTGTGTGGAGAACAAGATAATCGATAAAAAAAATTATCAATGTGATGTTTGCATGCAAAATCGCCAACGAATAATTAAATCTTCGGTATCCAAAGTCATTAGAGCATAAATAAAAAAACATTTTCAACAATAATTAATTCAACATCTATTTGGGAGTTAAAGACTGTTTAATTGGTTACTTACGAGAAAAAAAAGAAATTTTTTTTTTTTTTTTTTTTTGACAATTCTTTGTTTCTATAATTAATCATGCTTTTAAAATTAAATTACAATAATTATTACTTTAAAACGAAACAATTATCGTAATACTATTTGTATAATTATTTTATGTAAAGTGACACATTGATGAAACAATCTTGTTTAACTATGTTTGTTGTAATATTAACAATTTCGATGTACAATCTAGTATTATTAATATTTGTTTATCATTATCAATGAAAAAAAAAAGATAAATATATATCTATTATGTGTACAGCGAATACCTTATGAATATCACAATAGCAATTATTTTTACTATTTTACATGATTAACAAAAAAAAAAGTTACATATATTATAATAATATTTCTCTATCATAGAAAAATATTATTTTATATTATTATAAGTAGTGATAATAATAATAATAATAATAATAATAATAATAAAGTAGCACGGTGCGGTATCATAAGAAGTAAATCATTCACTCTATAAAATTAAAAAATAATATTTATTAGACTATTAAAGGTAAAAAAAATTAGATACGTTTTTTTTTTCAATTTATTTATTTTTTTTCTGCATTTTAGTAATTTTACATCGAAATTATTTGAGAGTTTAATTCAGATTTATGTAAATTATAAATAATTTTTCAAATATCTTGATATCTACTTTCGTGTATTGAATTTTGCTTATTTTTATTTGATTAATTAATTAATTATTCGATCATTTAAATACCAACAAAATTAGCAGTAGGGAAGAATGGGGTCAATTGAACCAGTAAGCTTAAAAAATCGAAAAAAATATAAAAATGAGACATCCTCTTGGAATTATATTTCAATACACTAAACCTCAGTCTGACCAAAATTTTAAACCAATATGATGATTTAATTTTAAAAAATTCAAGTTTTTGTGTTTTTAGGAATCTGAACTTTGTTTTTCAGCTCTTGACAAATTGTTTAATAATTTTTTAATTTTCAAATGAAATCTTAAAATTTTTTTTGTAATAGATTCTTACATATATTAGTCATAAATTTCAAACTTTACTTCTAGTAGAATAGGTCTTGAATTTTTTTTTTTTTTAACTAATTATTTCAATAAAATCATATGGGGTCAATTGAACCAGTACTCTCGGGGACGGTTGAACCACAGGAATCACACTGTAATCCGACATGCGCGCGCATTTTGACAGAATGTGAAAATAAGCTAAACTAACCAAGAAAAAACATAATTATATTGACAGAAGTTTTTAAAGTGATTGTTTTAACATATAATGTTATATAAAATAATAAATATTATTAGAAGTGTTGTAATTTTAGTTTTAAGCTGTAATGAATAGTAAATTATTCATTAAAGTCATTCGTTTGTGGTTCTAATACTCTTGGTTCAATTGTCCCCGCAAAGGGGACGATTGAACCATTTGATGCAATTGTACTATTTCGTATTTATTGAAAATTTTCATCATTTTTTAAGTTATGTGTCTTATTCTTAAAAGGAGAGAGCTATAGTCTATTTGCTAGAGAGGGGGCCGGAAAAATGGTAGAAGGGAATGCTCCTCTGTAGCGCGGTAATTGTCACAAGCCTCTTTAAAGTCTACGGTAATAGTAGTACTTGGAATTTTTTTTTAAAATGCTAATTATTTTATGAAATCGACATTAAATCATACGCTTAATTTTTCTTAAGGTTTAAGATAAGTTAATTATCGATCCAAAAAAAAATTAAGTCGATATCTTATTGCAGATCTTCAAACCATGCTGTTAAAGTTGGACGGAAACATCAAGCCGCGGTAATACCCACACTTACCTTAGTCTCTATAATAAATTATAATTTTGTAAAAAAAAAAGTTATCATTTGCTTTTATTCATATAAAAAAAATGTCAAAGTATTTTTGGTTCAATTGACCCCACTCTCCCCTAAACAAAAAGTTTACAAATAATAATGTATGTATTGATAAACATTTATATAGGTACAGTTTTTGTCCGATATTTTTTTTTTTTTATGTAAAAAATTGCTAGTTAAGAAAAATAATTTATTTAATGGCTGAATACACTTATATACCCTCAATTCAATGCAAACACCCCAAACAGACATCTGCACTCAGATTTTTCCCATTCTGCTTTTGGTATATACAAATTAGCTATATATACCAAAGTCTTTGTGAGTTGGTCTGCTAGACCTAGCCAGTTCTTATGCTTATAAATGTGTAAACACATTTAGAGGCGTAGGGACTGGTAATTTCGATCACAGTTAACAAGTTATAACATAAAAGTATTAGTTTATATGGTACAATTCGTATATGCTGACCGTGATTGTCTAAATAAGCTAAATAATAAAAAAAACAAAAGTGCCATCCGGCTATACCAGGGGCTTGTTCAGAAACACACTCTGGAAGAGAAAATCCTACCAAAAACAGATTCTCTGTATAAAGTCGCGCCAAGTACACGTTTAAAATTTTTTAAAAGTAAAAAAAAATTATTTTTTACAAAAAAAAAAAAGTCAAATCGAAAAAATACCAAGTACCTAGTATGATGCAAAATCATAACAAACATTTTCATAAAATTTAAAAATAAATTGTATAACAAAATTTCAATGTACTTGGTGTGCTTACAAAAGAGTAAAAAAAAAAAAAAACATATTTGATTTTATTAGAAATTAATTTTGCTTGAGTACATGTAGTAACGCACACCAAGTACATTGAAATTTTGTTATACAATTTATTTTTAAATTTTATGAAAATGTTTGTTATGATTTTGCATCATACTAGGTACTTGGTATTTTTTCGATTTGACTTTTTTTTTTTGTAAAAAATAATTTTTTTTTACTTTTAAAAAATTTTAAACGTGTACTTGGCGCGACTTTATACAGAGAATCTGTTTTTGGTAGGATTTATTTTTTTTTTTGTAGTGTTATTATATTTTTCAATTTTTAGTATTATTTGACGCATAATTCATTGTTTGTCAATAATAAAGTATTAATTAGAGATCTATACATATTTTCAACGCAATTACTAAATAAAAATGATAATTTAATTAATCTGTAGATGGCACTAAATTATATATATATACACTGTAGATCCCTTATTAAAGAGTTAGTTTTTAAATATAGACATTGCGGGTAGCTAGATAGAACATAAGAAAGTTAATCACGGATTATATTTTGAAAATTTTTAAAATTATCTGATGCATCATTAATTGTTAGTCAATAATAATTACTTAATTAGAGATAATTATACGTATTTTTGAAGCAATTACTACGTAAACATACTTCAACTGATCTACATTATATCTATACATACACATATATATAGCACTAAGTTGCCCGATTTTGGTACTGTTTAGCGGATATAACTTTATATACAACAGAACGAAATTCAAAATTTTGACGTTATTATTGACTACAAGTTGTTACCAACATTCCTAGAAAGTTGACGATAATCGACTGCCGCAACCTGACGCCAACTTTCTGAGAAAATTGAAGTTAACTTTCTGTCAACCCTGTCAACTAAGGGAATGCCAGCTGCTGGCACACATTTTCTCAGAAAATAGGCGACTAATTGCCGTCAACTTATGGAAATGCCAACAATCTTTGCGGCCAACTTGATAACAAGTTGCTGCAGTTGGTTGCCACTAGCTCGCTCCCAACTTGATTATCAGAAATCGCTTATGGCTGAAGTTGTATATCTCAGCTCCACTTACTTAACTCCTCATTATAAACCAACTCAATGTAAACCGATCTGATTTATTCTGATTGCAATCGTTTTTTGGTCGTTTGTCGATCAATGTCGGTCTATCAAAGTTGTTTGTGAGTTAATTGCTTAATTATGAAAAAGAAAATGAAAATTAGCCTTAAATTTTTTCCATTTGACCCCTCTACTTCGATATTTTATTAATTTTTCCATTTAAATCACTAGGAAATCATTTGTCGATAATTGCCGGTTAAAACAAAGAAAACAGTAATTTATTTATAATAAAAATGTAATTAAGAAACTAGATTTGCCATTAGTAGTCTTCAATAAAAATAATATTTTTTTTTGTATAACGATAATAAATCTTCCGATTAAAAATAATTATATGTTTCCATTCGTTAAAAACCCGATTTTCAAATTTTGCTAATAAGGTATTGACAGGTAGCGCCACAATGTTAGATTACGAAATAACCCTAAAAGCAACCTTAGCTTGAAATTGATAGTAATTTGATAATTAAAATTATCGAAGTTTGCTGTCCGAATTGGCCGACAATTTAATATCAAAACTTGGAAAAAAAATTAACGGTTGATTTTTCCTTAATTTAGAGGTCACTTTTTGATTACTAGAAAAAAACACTAATAAAAGTTCCCATGAAATTTTCGTCAAATGTCTGATAACTTCGGGCTTTTCCGTTTTTGACGGTATTTTGTATACGACTTTTAAAATAAATTTGGATTCGAATTCGGATAGTAAGGTTACGTCAAATTGTTTCGCAAGTTTTATGCAAATTCTCGTCAAAAACGGAAGAGCCCGAAGTTGACGGACATTTGACGAAAATTTCGAGGAAACTTTCGCAACTTAAATTTTGCTAAGTAAACTGTACGATTAGGGAATATCCTTACAATTAGCATTGATTTTTTATAATATTACTCGATTAATATTATTGTACGAATAATTATTATTGTACGGATAAGTAAGTAGAGCTCATTTTGGTACGTCCTAGCGAATATAACTGCAATATCAAGAAGTTTAAATATTTTAAATAGACACCCTAATACCACAGTTTGTTAAGCAAAAGTTTCCTGGGAAATTTCATCAAATGTCCGTCAACTTCGGACAATTCTGTTTTCGAGGACAATTTATATACAACTTGCTATACAATTTGACGTAAATTTACTACCCGAACTAAAACGCAAATTCATTTCGAAAGCTTACTAGAAAAATTTTTCGTCAATTTCCAGGTAAATTTTTACTCCAATTTATTGTTAATTTCACTTGAAAAATTGTAAACTATTTTTTTATATTCGAGTTGTAGACATTTTCAAGTATAAATTTGATTACCTTCTGAAATGGTAAGAATGAACGTCACCGACTTTTATGTGTAGCAAAAAGTGTTACCTCGAAATTGAGCAAAAATTAACCGTAAATTTTTCTTTTTAACTTTTGTTGTTAAATTGGCGGCAAATTCGTGCAGCAAATTTTCAGTAATTTCAATGTCAAATTACTGTCAATTTCAATCTAAAATAGCTATACGGAGTTCTTCAATTTAATTTTATTTAAGCTAATTGGTAAAAAATTGACATTAGTTTGATTGAAATAGTTGTCAAGTTTTTTCTTCTACTTATGACAATTCGCATGCAACTCACAACAATTTCAAGTAAAACTAAAGTAAGATGTATAGTTTTTTCTGTAGTATTTATGCAAAATCGGGGAAAATTGATTGAAATTATAATAATGAACACTGACTTCAAATAAAGAAAATTCATCTTAAATATCAAAACGGATTTATTTATGATTATGAAACGTATTTATTTAGGCTCATAAAAAATTTCCGTATGAAACTATAGTAAAAAATACAGACCGAACCACCGCTGGTGGCGCAATAATGAATCATTGCAAAAAAAAAATTTCAATGTTTTACTGCATCATGGCATTTCTTATGACTTTTTATTCTCTGGCAGTGCCCTTTTTGCATGAAAAAATTTTGAAAACGTCTAAATTGGGGGTGCTATAGTACATGCTGGCCTAATTTCAATATTTAAATTAATTCTCATAACTAAAATGAATAAAGTTTCATAATTTTAAGACGAACAATCAATTATCTTTCGAATATAGAAAGAATTTTTTGAAAATTTACTATTTTAAAAAAGTTTATAAAAATGAGTGCTAGAATGAGCCAAAAACCACTCTGTCTACGGTATATAGTAGTACGGTAGCTCGCGCCATGACACTTCACACATATACAACTGTTTAAACGTGTACTTGGCGCGAGACCCTACCGTGTCTCCTGATATTCAAATCCTGCGTTCAGATATATCCTCTGGTCGAACTCAAGGTGCGATTTAACATTATAAAGGTACTAGTTACACCTGGATAGGTAATTCTTCACCTCCAGAGTATATTTCTGAACACGCCCCAGGAATGGAAAGATATATTGCACACTTCAAGCGCGAAAGCGCTGAGGGTGCGTTATGAACGGTTTTTTTCTTATTTATGAAATTTTATACTTATTTTTTGTGTGATTATTTAAATTGGATTCGAAGATGAGCCAAATCGATCTATTATTTTAAAAGTTGCAGATGAGGAAAATTTTCGTAATTTTATAAAAAAAATTGTCTTTTATTCATTTATTCTCGAATAATCTCAAAAAAGTAGTGTTCTGATCGATTTCGAGAGGTTCAAATGAAAATTGACATTAAAATGAAAATAACTAGAAAACAATGCAGAATTCAAAAAAACTTTCTATTCTTCTGTTCAGATTTGTCCCAGTGGTATCTTGGTAAACGACTAGTCCCCAGTCGATGGTAGCTCTGATCAGACTCTTGTGTATCTGGAGCACTGAGGAGGGGCGTGCTCTCCACTTCCATCCTATGGTAGCGTTAACGATTTGATTGCACATTTTGGCTCTGCTCCTGGTGTTGGTGGTGTGATTATTCCATTTAAGCTCGATGTTGATTGTAATCCCTTGGAACTTTGCATCTTCAACTTCCTTAATGTCCTCACCTTAAATGTAAATACAATCTCTTCTCTTTTTCTTTTCCAGGTAAAGATAATGCTCACCATCTTCTCCAGAGATTCGTCTCTGACGATAACGCCCATAATACCTTCTTGGACCTCGTTAAAATTTTTTAGACTTATTTTTCGGACAATTATCTCGATCATACTTAAAGATGAGTTGAATCGGTTAATAAATTAAAAAGTTATCGGTAGTTTAAATTTTACCAATTTTCAAGAAACATCTTCTGCTGCTTGGTCTGTAAATAACTTTTAAGCCAAACGTCATAGTTCATTTCTGTTGAAAGTATTTTGATTATCGATTAATAAGCTTTCGATTTTGCTTTTTACCTTAGCATTTCAACTATTTTTGTCAATAATTTGATAACCTTGAAAACTTATTAACTATTTGTAATTTCATGAGTATGAGTGTAGCAGACAATTGGAAATTAAAAAAATTTTGATATAAGTGAATTAAATATAAATCGAATAAAATTAAAAAAATGCACATTTATAGAATTTGAAAATCAGTAGGTGCATTTTTTTATTTTTATATTTTTAATTGTTTAATTCGTTTATTTGTAATTTAAAATTTGTCTCATCTGCTATATTCACACTCATGTAATTTCTTAAATTCTCAGAGATTAATAGAAAACCTGACTATTTTCGAGCTCGAACAGTTTAAAAATATAACAAGTGAAGATATTTTAAATACGCGCCAGTATCACTTATTAAATTTCTTTTACTCGCAGAGATATCGATTGCTAAAGTTCTAAATTGTTATATGTCTGCTACATTCACGCTCATCTATTGTCATTTTATAAAAATAAATATTTTAAATATCTATGCTGTTGAATTTAAGATGAAAAAAAAAACATTATAAAAGATAAAAACTCATTTTTTAAATTACATAATAATTACTTTAAAGTATTAAAAGTTAGTTTTTTTTTTTTTTTTTTTAATAAAAAACTTTAAATTGAGAAATTTTGTCTAATAACATATTTAAATTATTGCTAAGATATTAAGTATTCCGAAAGTATTTAATAGATATAGATATTTTTTACAATCATTAAAAATTTTTAATTTGATATATATTCAAGTATCTTCATTTATTATTAATATTTTAAATACATTAGTTGATAATTACACGTTGAATAAACTTTCAATTTGTTCATTTCATTTTATTTTTATTTTATTTTTTTTTTTTTGGAGGTATTTCAATAAATACAATAGAAAAAATTTGTATATTCAATGTTCAAAATTATTTTTAACTGATTAAATTTTAAATTTACATTGATAAATCATTTGATTATTGATTTTTTTAGTTTTACTTAAATTTTTAGTTGTTAAAAAAAAGAAAATTATAACAAAAATTAATTAACATGGAAATTTATTTGTTTGCTGAAAATTGACAATTAATTTTTAAAACTCACAATCATTCCAATTACAATAATAAATTTAATATTAATGTGGTTTGTTTTTTTATTTCTTTATTTATTTCGCAATTCTTTTTCAAATATTTATTTTATTCTTAATATATTTTTAATAAATTGACCAACTGACGAGGTAGTAATAAACTTGAGATTATTCATGTCTGATACCACATATGGACAAAAAGGTACTGAAATTATGCAAATTAATTGTTGGTACAATAGTCGTGACTAGATTCCTACTTGAAAAGTTACCAAGAACCCTTTGAATCATAGAAGATGTAGGTGAACTACCAATTTTATAAAAAATTCGTAAACTACAAGTTGGATTTTCAGTACGCGATTCTTTCGTTAGCTTTGCTAATAAATATTCAAAAGCTTCATTTAATTCAGCGTCCGTTAATTCAGGTGAATTAAGTGAAGTTTCCGTTGCCAAGTTTCCAGTTGAATTGGACGACCCTGGACAAATTTATATACATACATATATATATATATTTCACCAATTTAATAATATTAAGTTATTCAGCGTATATATATTCAAATTATTACTCACTCGTCGATAAATAACAAACTATTGCCGAAACGTCATTTTCATAATTCCATCTTCGTCGAATTGCAACTTTATAATTACCAACACATCTGCCAGTTTCTTCATCTGTTAAATTAAATAATAAATATTTTCATAGCAAATATATTGATTATTATTTGAATAAATCAACTTACATTCAAATCTATTATTATGCCTATGAGCCCAAACACACCATTCGACATGAGCACCACGAGGAAGATTAGGTACAACAATATAATCAACAATTGCATTATTCGTACGTTTCTCCCATTCTTTTCTAGCTTCAGGTATATAACTTGGATGAGTTAAAAAGCATATACCTTGAACGATATCTCTTAATTGAGTTGATGAATCCATTGCATTTACAATTCGATTAATGTGTCTCAAAGAAAGTCGACATTGTCGTTTTATATTTAAATCAAGTATCGCTAAATTACCTGGTACCATAGGAATTTGTCCAGCTACAGCAATTATATGCCCTACCTAAAAACAAATTTTATAAAGGCTTTAAATAAAAATAAATTTTTTAAAAAATTGATAATTCCATACCCGAATTGCTTGCGAGTAAGGTCCAATATTTGCAGGAGACCAATGACTAATACTTTGTACGTGCATAGTATGTCTCTTCAGTACTGTTTCTTCACTACTTTTTTCTACTTCTTTATAGGCCAATGCGTCAAGAACTACATGAACATTCAAAGGGCATTCGATACAAACACGAGCCGGTGGATTACTTTGGCCCAATCTGGAGGCGTATACTTGATTTATCAGAGGATACTTAGACATATCACGAACATAAAGTGTTACTGCAACAATATTTGTCAATTCAATTTCTTCTTTTTTGACTAGATCTATAATAATTAAAAAAATGTTAAAAAATAATATATTACTGATAATACTTTGATATTGTTTATTTAATATTAAATGAACACAAATAAATGAACAATTAAGTTTACCTACTGCTTAATTTATCTAGAGCTTCCTCCATTGCTTGTTGTGAATCATCATTTTTGCTAGTAATTCCACCAAACCAAAACCATCCATTTTGATTTCTATTAGAAATTGGCATATCAGGATAATCATCATCATCATATTTTATTTCAGTCGGACTTGGTGGATTTAAAGGACCTGAATTTGATGATTTTATACTTTTATTGTCACATTCTTTGTCTTCGTTATCACTATCGGATAGATTACAACCATCTTGTAATTCTGGTCCTACGATTTCGGCAATGTAGTCATAAGGAGTTTTTATAGGAATGTTCTTTAGTCTCTCTTCAAGTGTCAAATTTTCTACCCCACCCTAAATGATTTTTGAAAATAACATTATCATTATTATTTTTTAATTAGTGCTATGTTATGCAATAATATATATATATATATATATATATATATATATATATATATATATATATTATTCAAAATAATTTATTTTTAATACTGAGTAGTCTTACTTCTTTGTCTTGTAATTTAATTTTTTTGAAATTTAAATACCCAACTGGAGCTATTTTTTCATTTGATTGCACAACACTTTCATACTCATCTCTAGAAAAATTTTAATAAACTATTAAAAAATTTAATTTAATATTATTAATATTATTTTTATGGAAAAAAAAAAAAAATTATCTTTTAATAAATCTTTACTTACATTACAATGCTTTTACTGAAAAGCGGGCAGTCTAATGTAAATGTTTCATATTCTCCTCCCTCTCCGCACACGTTCACCCCGTACATATCGTTCTGTAGATAAAACGAATCACTCGTGATAACCCCTGTCACACGTGGTTGTCGCGAGGGAATCCGTTTAATTATTATTTTATGGAATTAAGTTTTGCAACTATCGTATCTTTTTTTTTTCTTCTAGATATATTTTAATATTTTACCAACAAAAATCAAAATGAATTTAATATACTTAAATGTTGAATAATTAAGTTTAATTTTAATATAAATTATCTTAGTTATTAAGTAATCGTCTATTTCTTATTTTTCACGAATAAAAAATAACTGTTGATAACACATCTCCGAAAATAACTGTATGAGGAAACTTGGGACAGTGCAAGCAAAGAAATGTTGGACATGTACATTGGAACAAATCCAATTTAAATGTAATACGCATTTAAAGATTTGAGTTATTAAAAAATAAGTAAAATAATTATTTTTTTTCTAAATTATAATTTTAAAAAATAATAAAATTGAAATGATAGTTACTCACAAGTATAGTCAAATTATGTTGCATTTCTGATATTGATTTACCCAGGTGTTTAGGTTCAAGTCCTTGACATGCGACTTTTATTAAAACAGCATTTAATGAACATTCAATCATTTCTTTTAATAATTCGTCTTGATTTCGACGCCACAAATATGCAAGAGATATAAGCCCTAACCTGCTACATCTAAAATTATTATTATTTTATTTTGATTTAATAACTTTTTTTTCCATTAAGATGAAAATGAAATAAAAATATTGATAAGATTATTACACATTTTCCACTCGGATTCTTTGATAATCACTAAGAATAGCACCTGAAGCAACAGCATCAATATTTTCTTTTTCCTATAGCAAAACAACAACAATTTACTATTTAAATATTATTTAGATTGCAAAGAAATACAAATTTAATTGAGTGAACATTAAAAATTAAAGTAAAAAAAAACAATTACCATAACTTTTGATAATAATCGATAAAGATCTTCTACTTCATCATCTTTAGTAGGAGAATAATATTTCTCTTTCATACAAGATTTTCCAAAAGTAGGCTCTCGATATAATCGTAATCCGATAGCTTTTCCAATATATTCTATACCTTGATGACCTACTGTTTGATACATAAATGAGTCCAGCTCATCTGAAAATATGAATAATTAAAAAAAAAAAAAAAAATTAACTTTATTTTGTATAAAAAAAAGGTTTAATTAATTCAATAATTTACCTTTTCCAACGGGGTATAAATTTGCCAAAGCTACTACTTCATGACCAGCAGCAACGCATTGCATTATACTGAAAATAGAGTCTTTTCCACCACTTATTAAAGCCACAACCCTCATAGTGGCAAATGTAATATTTTTCAATAAAAAAAAAATAATAAATAAATGTATGACAAGGTAGACCCAGGTCAAATTTGACTATTCTCACGCTAACATCTGTTACAACGCAAAAAAAAAATAAAAAATTAATTAATAATTTAATTTAACAATAGAAATAAACAAATTAATAAATCGTTTAAATGGTAAGAAAAAAATATGACAATGACTACTATAAATTGTTGCTTACGAGGTTTAAAAGTGTATTTTAAGCGTACAACTTAAAATAAATTAAGATCGACAAAATATTCTCACTGAGCAAATCTACGGAGATATCTAAACTCTAAAATATAATACAAATACAACAGCATTATATAGAGCTGAAATTACGACCACGAATGGGCAACGTTCGTAGTCTGTTTCTCATTAAAAAGAAAAAAAAATATATACATATATATCTGTGTATATGTATAAATATACACCGCAATAATAAATAGCTCCTTAATAATAATTAACACACAAATACATTATTTTTATTCATTTTAGTTAAAAATAAAAATAAAATATTTTCTTGTTCAATGCCTAATTAAAAATGAATATGTGCTTATTACAAATAAATTAAAACAGCATCAGGCATTGAAAAAAATGTAAGATAGATGGTAAGGGATAGAGAAATTTTCGGTTACTGAATTTTCTAACAAACTTAATAATCATGAAATAAAAAGTAATGGTTAATTATAATAAACTAATAAAAATAAAAAATATGTTACGAATTAATCTATTACAAATAATTATATATTTACTTTAAAAATGGTCACAAAAAATTTTTTTTATCACGATGAAATTGTATGAAACTGTTATGCGCAGATTGATCTGCCACCTGGAATTAGATTTCCAAACTCCAAAATTTAAGGTTATTAAAAAATTATTAAAATATTCTCTTATTATAATACTTCATCATAATTTAATTAAAGTTTATCATTTAATAATATAAAATTATTAAATTTATTTTGAATAATTATAATAATAATACCTTCATGATGTAATTATTAATAGGATAATTTTCGTAGTCGAAAAATTCATGGTATTTATTTCGTGCGACCGTAGTTTGTGACGTAGACAAACGTTTCAGAGTCAAAAAAAAAATATCAGATAATATTGAAGTATATTAATTAGTATTTAATATCAAAATATAAAAAAAAAAAAATTTTCCTTATAAACTTTGTTGTGATAACTGTATACATATATGTATTTTTTTTTTTTATTATTAATATTTATTATTTTTTTTAATGAAAAAATTATTATGATTATTAGTTCGAGTAAAGATGTCGCTTTATCTGACAAATCAGTATCGTATCATTTTATGTAAAAACCATGCGACTTTTTTTTTTTTTTTGCTTAATTATGTCTTTAAATTTTCTAAATATTTATAACAATATTTTATTCTAAATTAGGACTACAAATTATTGTCTTCTACAAATAAATTATTCAATATAATTTGTTAGTATAATATTTAAATTTAATTGTTATTAATTGTAATGATTTGTATTCAATTATTTAATTAATATAACATGGCGTTGAGAATTAATAAATTATGACTTATAAATGTTCAAAAATGTATTTAAAGTAATAAATAGTTTTAATATGAAGATCTTTGTCCTCTACAATAGCAAATTAATTACAATAAAATTTGATGATAAAAATAAAATCTTAAAATAAATTTTTTTCCTTTTATTATTTTATTATTTTTATCAGGAATTACATTCATCATAGAAAGCAATAATGTCTGTGTTCATCAATGTGTTAAATAAATAATAATTTTAAAAATATTTTTTTAATTTTATAAAAATTATAAGAACCCTAAATAATAAATTAGTGTTAAACCAGGTATCGTTGGTTCCCCCAAAGTAGCCATTTTTCTAAACTAAAATTCCTATTGTCATCCCACCGAGAGAATGCACCTCGGGTGTCGTCGGTTTTTACTCCCACCCTAGATATTTTATATGCTAAATGTTCTCCTACTTTTCTGTGCGCATGCGCAGTTCATAAATGTTTGGTAGTGGGGGCAATTTCCGAGGTTTATTCTCTTACTGGGACTACAATATCAACCAATCAGAATGATATATTTACTCTCGCCATTTTGACTTTCACTACGGTCACACGAAAAATATTTTAGTTTGCGTCTGAAACAGTCTAAAGGAAATAACAACGCACGCATCACACAGTTTAAGCATAGTCTCTGGACGAATCGCACGTACGCAAGTACGCTCTGCAATTTGCAGCTGATTATTAAAAATTTCTTTTATACTTTAAAATAACATTTAATTTAAATTTAATAATTTATGTTTAATTAAAAGTGGTGAATAATATTTAAATATCGATATCAAAATGGTTTTAGCTGAAAGAAATTCGGAAAATGTAAGAAATGGTAGACGATCAAGAGGTCCCAGCCCTAATCAGTCTGAATCCTCGAGTGAAGAAGACGGAGGTGAGTATATTTTAGTTATTTATAATTACCAATATATATTTATTTTAATTATTTAAAATTTGGTCAAACGAATTTTTTTTTATAATTATTTATAAATTTTTTTATTTATTAAAATTCAAATTATACTCGAAGCTTATGCTCCGATTCTTTTTCTTAAATTAGCTTACATTATTAAGTCTTTTAAAATATTTAAAACTACTGACCAATTTTGTGTTTAGTAAGAAATTAACTTTACCAAGTAAGGTTATGAATTCATGAAAAATTTTAATTCCAGTTCCTGCGGAAAAAATAAGAGTTGGAAGGGACTTTCAAGTGATTGTCCCAGAATTTATTCCAGTAAATGGTAAGTATTAATCATCATATTAACAAAATTTTGGAAAAACAAAAAATATTTATATTTTTTTGTATTTAGAACGACGGTTAGATAAGTGTCCTGATAGAGCTCTTTTAGTGTGGTCACCAACTACTGATATTCCTGATCAAAAATGCAAGTATTTTAAATAAATATTCCTTTTATTAATTTAGATTAATTATTTGAAATCTTATTGCTTTTATTATTATGAATATATATTTATATATAGTTATTTCTACAGTAATTATTTTTTAATTAAATCTGTTCGAATTGTTTCAGTGGATGAATACATAATATTAGCTAAAGAAAAATATGGATACAATGGCGAACAAGCATTAGGAATGCTTTTTTGGCATAAACATAATTTAGAAAGAGCAGTTTTAGATTTATCAAATTTTACTCCATTTCCTGATGAATGGACCGTTGAAGATAAAGTATTATTTGAACAAGCATTTCAATTTCATGGAAAAAGTTTTCACCGTATTCGACAAATGGTATTATTTGTTATTATATATTTGTCCAATTAATAATATTATAATATTTATTTAAGTAATATTGTAATTTTTTTTTTTTTTGGTTAGCTTCCGGATAAATCGATAGCGAGCCTCGTTAAATATTATTACAGTTGGAAAAAAACAAGGTCTAGAACATCTTTGATGGATCGTCAAGCTCGGAAGTTAACGAGTGGAGGAAAAGATGGTGAAAATGGCAGCGAAAATGGCAGTGAATTAGGATCAAACACAGACAGTGAATCCGAGGAAAAAGTAAGAATATTTTTTTATCATTATTAAATGTAATGAATTAATACATTCATCTCTATCGTTGCATGATTATATCGGATTCGAATATAACTCGAAGTAAACTTTATTTATGTTTCCTCTTTTTCAATTTTATAATAATTTTAAATATTCATTCTTAATCAGATAAAATACTGGATTTTTATTTATCTTTATTATTGAATTATTGTTTTATTTTTAATTCGCATGGCGAATGATTAAATTGCTTTTATAAAAATGTATCCACACGGAAATGAAAGAATGAAGATTGAGTTGACCAAAAGAAAAACAAAAAAAAAATCATTCATTTTTTTTGCCCGTAAATACCATTTAGGAACAACAATTAATAATATCGTCTAATTATATTAAATATTTTATTTACAAATATGGATATCGTTATTGTCGTTATATATATGTATATACGAATATTATGTGGAACGTTCCAGAAATGGACGATCCACCGCGGAATACGCCGTGGAAAAAACCAAACTGTGCCAGGAAGCCAAGGCGCCGACGGCAAAGCTTCTTCTGACTCGGAAAACATCCCTCAGGTTCAGGTACTACAACCTAAACCTTACCCCACATATTATTTATAAATGAATAATTATAATAATATATATATATAAATATTTATATTGATATTTATATAGTGCTTATAATTTTTTTTTATATTTCGCTATATTCTTTTTTATCCCGCTCACTCGCTCGCACTTTGTATTTTTATTCATTTCGCCGATCATAATAAACACAATTTAAAATTTGATTAATAAAAACACAAATTATTATTATTATTATTTATTGATTATATTAAGTTTTAAAAAAAATTAACCATAGTTAGATTTTTATTATTTCATATAATGGTTTTATGGCACGAATGAAATAATCAATAAAACGTAGATAAATATTGAGCTTGTAAAAAAAAAAAAATAAATAATAGTTAAAATCGCAGTTATAAAGCTATGGAATAAATAAATGAATACAATTATTAATATATAGGCAAGCGAGGGGGTTGATACAACGTCCAATTTCTGTTTAACTTTAAAGGGAATTATATGTTGTAGGGATCTTGTAGCAACTGCGGTGTTGCTTGTCATAGCGTTCGTGCAACGCCCAAGGGACACGCGTGTCATAGCTGCTATCTGCACTGGAGGTCAGTGAATTGAAATACAAAATCAAAATAAATATTTCATCACATACATATATATATATATATATATATATACACATACACATACACTCACATATTCACCTGTAGAAGTTTATTGGTAAATTATTTGCTATATTGATAAATGGTTTAGACGTACGGGTGTCGCGAGGCCGCTGAGTTCCATGCCGGGTCGTTCAAATAAAAGAAAACCCCCGCGAGGACTGGTAGTAAATCATGACGATCTTGCTGTCCTGGCTGGCCAGCCTAATCAGGCAAACAACAGTTTACAGGCTATCGACACTGAAATTATAAGCCTTAAACGACAAGTATGTTCATTAAATTATAATGTGATCGTGTGGATACATTTTATTTTTATTACAATCCTTTATAACTGTTTGCTGTTGTAATATATTTTTTTAAATTATAAGAATAATCATTCATTTAATGGCAATTAATTTTAGATACAAACTAATAAACAGCAAGTCAGTGCACTCAAACGTAAAACAGTTGATGGCATTGATGATTTACGTCCACCTGAAGTTACCAATCGTATTAATGCACGATGGACTAATGATGAGTTACTTTTAGCCGTTCAAGGCGTACGTAAATATGGAAAAGATTTTTCAGCAATTGCTGATGTTATTGGAACTAAAACTGAAGCACACTTAAGATCATTTTTTGTAAATTATCGACGCCGATATAATCTTGATGCTGTTTTGAAAGAATATGAAGCTGAAAATGGACCGATTCTTATTGATGATGATAAAGATGAGAAGGTGAATTTTTGAATTAATTAAATTAATAAATTCACATTCAATAGCTCAATCAATTCTATTACTCAATAAAAACTTAATTAATCAATTTTTTTTTATTTTAGATGGAGGTTGAACAAACGCCGAATAACGAATCACCCGAAACATCACAAAGATCTAAATCATCAACTAATGTTAATCAGACTGCTAAATAACAAATGTCTTATGTTGTTAATATAACGCAGAGTAATTAATTATATAAATTATGAAATCTATCAAGAACAGCTATACTAATTGCAAAAAAAAACGTTAATATTATAAATAGTTACTCATGTAACAGTTTCGAGATTATTTTATTTTAATTTTATTTATAATTTTTTAACATCTTATCTTTTTTTTTTTAATTCACTTACAAAACTATAATTTAAAATAATCATATTTTGACAAATAATTATTGCTCAATTAGCGAGAGATTGAGATTCAGTTCCCATAAGTTAACATATAGGATTCGATTACTTTCCATGGAAACGAAGATACTCAATCTTTCCCTAATTAAACTATTCCTAACATTCTCTATTTTTTTTTTTTTAAATTATTGAGCACTAGAATTGATTTCCATAATATGACATTAAATATCTAAATAAAAGTTCATATTTAAAAAAAAAAAAAATTAGTAATTGAATTTATATTTAGTTAGTGCGTTCTAAATCTTCTCTATAGTTATTTGTTAGTTATATTATTAGCTTTATAAGTAATATTAGGTGTATAAAAAATATATTATTATGCATAAGACAATTATTATATTTAATTATACTGAGAAATTGTACGCTTGGTAATTAAATATATCAAGCTCATAAACAATTTTTACGTAATTATCGCAAATATTTTATAAGTAATAATTATTATAAATTAAATAAGCTCGATTTCATTTAGTTATTTATTACTAATGTATTATTTTTTTCATATCTATTTGAAGTAACTTGAAAAAAATCTGAAACAGTTCATTAAATACTTGATAATTTTTTTTTTTTATTGTAAAATTTAAAATTAGTAAGTTAATAACTAAACATATAATTAATTATAACCACTATAATGCAAAAATAAATCAGATTAATCTATATTATTTATAATAATTAACATTATTCATGACAATGAATACAAATAAAATAAAAATAACCAATTATGTACGTATTACATATTTGTAATGTGATTATTATTTATATGAAACGTACAAAAAGCATTCGAGATTGTTGTTTAAAGTAAAGATAAACAATCTATTGTAAATAATTAAAAAAACATAATTATTGTATGATGAAAAAATAACAATTGTAATTAATAAAATGTACAAATGTACGTTATCAATAACAATTGTTTAAATATAGTAAAAAAAAAAAGTATTTTTAATTATTCTTAACTTACAAAACCGTCCGGAGGACTTCAATAGATTTTAATTTTTTATTTTATAAATATTTTTAATTTTTTCAGTAATAATTGAAAAAAATAAAATTTATTATTTCTATAATTATTTATAGCAGATTTTTCATAAGTAATTTATGTTAGTTTTAAGATTACTCAATTATAATAATAATAATTAATTAAATTTAATATCTGCCAACATGGTGTCGTATTGTGGGCGTACGAGAAAAAGTAAAAATATAAATCAAATACAAATAAATTTGTTTTATTTTAATTAATCCTTTTTTTTTAATTGTCTAAAGTAAAAGTTCTACTTTACAATGTTCTAAAAAGTTAAACAATTTATATTTTAAATAATCTTTACCTTTCAAATTAAGAATAGTAGGGATATTATTAGTATTACTATTTTTAAAATCAGTTAATTTTAAGACATAATCTTTCAAGGTACCACTACTCATTTCCACCAATTTGTAATTATATTGTTCTTTGATCGCATATTTTAATGATTGATTTATTATACAATAAAAAAAAATATTAAAAATTTTAATATCCTCACGATAAACTTCATCGTGATCAAATGGACTTTCTATATTACTTTTATTGGCTGTAAAATTTTCATTACTTTTAAATAAAGTATCAATTGTATCTAATACAGATCGCATTTTACATTTATAATTTACAGTTTGTATCGGTTTATCATCATATTTTTTATGATATAATAATGATCCGAGTACACAAATTAATTCATAAAGATGAATTTCGGGACTTTTTAATTCTCGTTCTACATTTTTTACATCATTCCATTTATAATTATTGTTTAATTTTTGAAAATTCTCATAATCATGTAAAAAATCTTCATTATCATTGGAAATTATAATCCAACATTTATTAATATCGTCCCATTGTGTTGTCCATTCAGAATTTTGAAATTTTTTGGATACCATTGTACGAATTTCATTAGTTTCAACACACAATAATGAAATCAATGATTCGATAATGCACGTTTGGAAAAAGTGATTAAATTGAAATAATGATAAATTAAATAAACATTCAATTGACCATAATTTATCTTCTTCATCGCCTTCATGAACAGCAATGCCAATGTCATTAACGAGTCTTTGCTGAATGTCATAGCAATGTTTCAAATATTCTTTATTACTTTCATGATAATGATGCGTACATAATACATTCAACATATGAGCCAGTTGTTGCATTTTTTTATTATTATAATTTATAAAAATATTTTTAGACAGTTTTAAAATTTTATCAGCTATTTTATTATTTGGATACCAAAGATATGCGTTTCTATTATTTCCATCAAATTTCATAATTTCAATAATTAATTTAACTATTTCAATTGATATATGTTTACTTAAATTAGCACATGACAATAAAAATTCAAATAAACGCAAACGTTTTTCAATAAAATTTGATTCACTTAAATTTTTAAAATTTAATTTTTGATTTCTAAGTGTCAGGCGTAAATGTTTTATAAAATAATATGTAACATTTTCATTGGCTGATGAAACAATTTCATAAATATATGACTGGTTGAGATACTCAGAAAGAAAATCAATTTTAATAAGTTTGATTAACAAGAAGTTAAGTTTAAATAAATAATTCATCATCTCTGAATGTCCGATGTAATCATTTTTTTTACTTTTAAATATTTCAATAAATGTTTCTAATAAATTTTTAATACTCACTTTATCAGCATACAACATTGGTAACATGATAATATTTTGTAAAAATGTTGTTTCAATAATAGTACAAAGAGGTTTCTTATACATTTCATCATCATTTGTCCAATAATTAATCATAGAAATTGCTCGTTTTATTTGAATATCGTTAAATTTTTTCATAAGTTCTTTTGTACTATAATTACTAGAAATATTTTCCATCCAAATTCCCGCATAACCACTCGATTGTTGAATGCAAATTTGTGCCAAAAGATGTCCGTGAATCAAATTTCGACTTTTATTTATGATAGTTTCTGTTTTCATATTAAACAATTCACTATTCATTTTTTGAATTGGTATTAAAGCAGCATATGATTTAGCTGCTAAATATCTTACATTTTCAACTGAATGACCAAATAATAATCTAAGATATTTTTTTAATTCACTTATATATTTTTCCGAAGAATAATCAGTAAATTCACAGCCACCAATAGACAATCGGGATAGTAATGTAAGAACTGGAACAATATTACCATCAACTTTAAAAGCTGATTCATCTTTTAATTTATTTAAAACAAATTCTGATAAAATTGGATAATGAGTAACAAAATGATTTATTGAATAACCAGTACTAAAATTAATTTCATTTTCAATAGATTGTCCTATTAATCGAGGTATTACTGCTCCTAAAAGTTGAAGACTTGCATTTCTAATTGCCCATTCAGATGATTGTAAATATTCAAAACAAATCATTGAAATTTTTTCCATATAAGGAACTAAATCAATATGCAATGATTTATCAGCAACAATGGTACGTAAAAAATGTAGTAATCGAGCACGTGGAGAATCTTTATTTAAATTTAAATAGTTATTATATTTATTATCGGAATCAGTCAATGACTCTAATATTTTATTTAAAGCAATATGTAAAAGTCTTCGTGTACTTTTGTCATAATTAGCAATCATTTTGTGAAACATAATAGACATTCCTGCACCACGTCGTGTTAAATCAATTTTATCATCATTATCTAAATTTAATAATTTATTTAAATATGAATCAAATAAAAAAATATTTTTTTCATTTTGTGTTAATGATTGAATCGATGTCCCTAAAGCACATCCAGCAGCTTCAATTGCTCCTTTATGCCGACATTTCATTAAAACAGATATCATTAAATCCAAAGAACGTTTGATGTAATCAAATTTTGTTAATGTAATAGACATTGTAGCAGCTAATTCACATATATTTTTTAATGCCATCCAAATACTTGATATAATTATTTGATGCGCTGGAGAAACTATTGTGTTATCAAGTTCATCATTAATTTCACTGTTTTTAATTGATTCTTCTATTGCGATTCCCATTTCTGCAAATGATGCTGAGTAATAAATTTCCGATGATTTTGGTGATAATGCTGAGATTAAAAATGCTGTAGAATCTTCTAAAAGGCTTAATAACTTTGTTATACAATTATCGGGGACACTAAAAGTGTTTGAATTAGAAAATAATTCTTTAATACTCATAATTGATCCATTTAAATCAGATCCCTCAGTAAAACCTTTTAAAAGATCATTTTTAATGGAATCAAGACTATATTCAGCACTATTAAAAAATTTTTCATATAAAATAAATTTATTATTACAATAATATGGATTTTTTTTATTTGGAATTGTTGATATTATTGTTAAAAGTTTCACACCACCACAAATTTCGTAAAATTTTGATGAAGTTTTCATTGATTCTGATTTTTTAATTAATACATTAATTTCTTCGATTGTTAAAACTGTTAAATCAAAATAACAAATAATAATGTTTGATGATACTTGTCTTATTTCATCAATATGATCCAAGCACAAGTATAAAAGAATGAGTAAATAATCCTTATCAAAGAATGATTTATTTCTATTCTCCATATCTTCTGTTAAAAGACTGTTGCTTTTAATTGTTTTTAAATATCGTAAAATAATTTCATATAATTTTAAACCAACAATTTTTCTCTGATAACAAGATCCAGGTTCAAAACAATCAAAAATAAATTTATTTAACCATAAAATAAAATTAAAATCTTCTAAGCCATATGATTGTAGACAATTTTTAATAATAATTTCAAAATGATAAATTATTCCCTTTCTTAATGAACTTGAACATGTATTAGCATTAAAATATAAAAAATGTTTTATAAATTCATAATTATTTATATCACCATAGTTATTGTTTTTACGACATTGGATAGCAAAAATATTTAATTTCACACAATCTCGTCCATCATTAATAATTGAAGGAATATTATTTGTTTTGCTGCAAGTCCATTGTGTAATATTATTTTTATTTTCATGATTTATTTTAAAATTTTCGGAATTCAATTCAATCCATGATTTTCCCAGCTCATTAGCTTTTCGTGCTAAATATGATTGGCAGACAATCATATTTTTTTTACAAAAACGTTCCCAAAGTAGCGGTATTGTAATAGTTTTAAATTTATTTAGCGTATATCTCATCCAATAATCCCATAAATTTTGTAGAGCACTTAAATTGTTTCTAAAAAAAAAAAAGAAAGTAATTGATTAGGTAAATATTACGTACACAAATAACGAAAATAAATAATGTATGTTATGGACTTACTCTCTTTCCCATATTTCAGCAGTTAAACATAAATCTTCCATTATTAATTCAATCCATTTATTTTCAGTCATTTTATTAATAATTGCAAGGTATAATTTTGTTGATACGTGCTTTAAATGACTTTTTGCGAGACTTGTAATAATTATTTTAAAGTCTAATTGATCAAAAACAAAGCAGTCTGTCCATATATTACATATTTCAGATAAAATAATAAATTTAGTTGCACTTTGCCATGACAAATTTTTATAACAAATGTTAAATGTGTATTTTAAATACCCAAAATATTTTTTTTCCATAATATTTAAATAAATTGGGAATATTTTTGAAGCATTTAATTTAGCAACATCACCAATACTGTGATCCCAATTTGAAAAAATAATGGATTCCAAAGTTTTTTCTATTTTTAAATCATTTTCTTCCCAGAATTTTGTTTTATTTGTTTTTCCTAGCCAAATTTCAAGCAAATTAAAAGCAAAATAATTATATTTTGAGTATGTTAGACAATTCCTTTGAATTATTTCAAATGAATTTATATAAATATCAGGAAAATATACTGAACTCTTATTAATAACAAGAAAAAATCCATAAATAATCGTAAGTTTGAAAGATTCTAAATCATTAATACTAAATTCTTTATTAAATATAATTAATTTTTGAATGTGTAGATTCAAAAAATTTTCGAAAGTACTTTTTAATTGTAAACTGGTAAAAGTTTTAGTAAAAATTGTGAAAAGAACGTGCGATGCTAATAATACTTGTGTATCACGTATTTTAATATTCAAAGTTATTATTTCTATCAATTCCAATAATACAGGCTCCCAGTTAGAATTAGTTATTTTGAATGGAGAATTTAGTAATTTCTAAAATTAAAATAATTTAATTATAAATTTTGTGACTTACTTAGAGTTTTAAAAAATTACATAAAATCACTTACTTGGAAAATTTTTATTCTATTATTTATCTGTTGCTTGGAAGAATTGTATTTGAATGATTGCAATTCTAACAATATATCATTTGGTTCAAATATTTTTTTGTTTTCTATTTCAAAAATTTCTTGAGCTCCATGTGAATTATCCATTTTTTTTATAATATAAATCAGAATCGTATACGATGAAATTTAACAATTAATAAATAATTCGATTACAATCAAATCATCCTTAATCCGTATTATGATTTTCATTAAAAAAAATTGCTTCGACTATTTGATTGTCGACCCCTCGAGGGCTCTTTCGACAAGGAGCATTAATAATACTTTTATTCCTAAAATTAATGTCGATAAAATTAAAAACTTACAACAAATACAACGAAAAAATTTTTTTTAAAAGCATTCTTTTTGTATTTGTATTTTATTTATCATATATAAGCATTATTAATGGCATATAATTAATCATAAGATTTTTGTTTTTTTTTTTTTGCAAAAATTTTTATTACTTAAAAATCAATTAACATTTTAAATAAGTTATTAATAACAACCTGTTAGTAAGTTATAAGTTTTGTTCTAAGCTGTTCTTTTTGGAAGTTGGCTATCAACGTACCCTTCTTGTTCTATTTTTTCTTTGAACTTTAAATAATCTCGCTTTCTATCGAAATGTTTTACCTAATAGAAATAAAAAAATTATTATTAATGTTTTATATATAAATATTATTTTATTTACAAAAATTACATTTACCCATTGAGGGGAACAAAATTTTTCATATTGTTTTCTTAATTCTGTACACTCTGTTTCTGATTTAGTATCAAGACATTTCCAATATTCGTCACGAGAACCCCAACAATTTAAACGATCTTCTTTGCTTGGAAATGACATGCCGTGTAAAATACTAAAAAATATATTTTTCAATTAATTCTTATAACTATAAGTTTTTTTGTTACATATTTTAAATATGCATCTAGACGAATAATTATAAAAATTGTTGTTATTATTTTTTTGTTAAACCGACAAAAAATAATGAGTATGAATGTAGTAGACATCAAACAAATTTAAAATTAGAAATAAATAGAGTAAATAATTAAAAAAATAATATTTGCAAAAAATGCACTTACTGATTTCAAAATTTTTTAAATGCGCATTTTTTTTTTAATTTCATTTTATTAATAACTTATTCTACTTATTAATCATTTTAAATTTGCCTGATGTCTGCTACATTTACACTTATCAAAAATTAAAGCTTTTGAATATCAACTAACTTACCTATGGTGACTTTTTATTAAATTGATTAAATTTTTTTTTTTTATAAAATAATTACTAAGACTCAATAGTATTCACAGATACACACAAAATATCAGAAAGTAAACTTCACTGAATCAACAAACAAAAATTTTATTTATTTTTTTTATAAACTATTTAAAATGGCTCATTATTAAGAAAACGTTGCTATATTTTTTTAATGAATAATAATTTGTAGATGCATGTATAAAATATTTTTTATTAAATTATTTATTGATGTAAATCGGTTGCTTATGCATCAGCTTATCAAAAAATAAACTAAATATGAAATATAAATGAAGTAATGTAAAATTATAAAAATCAACTAAATTCCGATAGTTTTAATTCTATTAATAGTTTAGAAAATTTACAACGAGGTAATACTGAATAAAATATAAATAATTTTATGTGGCAATCATCCTACATTCCAACAATTTATTTTAGTAAAACAATTTTCAAAAAAATGTTATGAAATACTTTTTATAAAAATTGATCTACATTGAAATAATATTTTGGCGTATCCTAATTGACAATTAAATTTTATAAATTATTGCACTAATGAATTATCTTTAATTTTATTATGTAATATTAATAACTATTAACAAATTTAACAATACGGTTATTAAAATAAATTATACTGCTGAAAAACTATTTTAAACAATCATGGAGATTTTTATTTGATCATATAAAATTATATTTTATTAATTTAGTTATAACTAAATGAAATATTTTAAGTCGTTTAAGGTTAAAGTAATTTTGAATAAGAAATATATTTTATGTAAAATATACATTTGATTTGTAATACTTTTTAAATAATGATTAACTAAATTTCAACAGTTACTTACAGCTTTCGTTTCTTTTTATATTATTATTCTTTATACATATTTAAATAAGTCCATACATTTTTTATTATTTACCTTTATTAGCTGCTAGACGTTTTTAGGTTAGAATATACACGTTTCGTACGTGTGCAGGTCGTACATGCGTGCTCACGGTAATACACTTAAAATTAAAAAAAAAATTTTAATAACATTAACTTCCATCAACTTAATTTTAATGTAAATTAGATTAATACTATTGAAAAATTTTTACTTAGAAAATATTTTAAATGTAAATGAATTCAATATAGATGAAAACAATTTATTCATTTTAAAAGTATATACAGTTTTGTATTATAAAATTATTATCTAAAAATGAATATAAATATTATTTCTTATTAACATTACAATTTTTCTGTATTGTAATGTTATAAAAATGAAATACTTAAAAAGAATTAATAGTATGGAGAGTGAAATTTCTTTAAAACTTTAGCTTAAATTATTTTTTTCGTTTGTTTACGTGGCGAGTTGAACGTCGTTTTGGTGGAGAAATTTTGGGAGGTGGCATAACTTCACAATCAGCTTTTTTATTATTGTCAGTATTATTTTGATTAATGGTATTATTTTGACTTTGTTCATCTTGGCTTTGAATAACTGGAATATTATCAGAATTAGGATTGTCCAATAATTTCTCAATTTCTTGTTCTAAAATAGCACAAGCTTCTTTAACATCAGGTTTCTTTTTAGCTTGTTCAATTACCTCCCATAGAGCATCGTAAACATGTTTATTGTGAAGTTTGTCTTTGAAAAATGGAAGATTTCTTGTTAAATGAGTAATACCCTTTTTGTTTAATTGTAAAAGTGATAAGCAATATGTTAAAATTTTGCTTTGCCTTTCTGTAGTTACATCTTTAAATCTAAAACATATTTTATCTAATACTGACTCCATTTCTCGTTCTTTACTGAGCAGTGAAAATATAAACTTGAAAATTTTTTGTATATCTTCTTCATCAACTGTATCTTCGTCTAAACATGAAAATTTTGATAAAATATCTGGTAAAATATTACATAAGACATTAGGTTTTTTTGACAATTCTCGGAAAAATAATTGAGCATCATTTCTTATTTGTTCATCTTTATCAATTATACACAAAGCCATTTCTGACATTTGTCCTTTGGCCCGAATCATTTCTCGTTTAACTAAACTAGAAAGAATACGAACTGCTGTACGACGGACTAATACATCTGGATCAGTAAGTCTGTTATACATATGACTTGTCCAAGGATCAATATCATTTGTAAATCTAATCATTAAATCCGACAAACCAATTAAAATATTAGACCTTATTTCTGGATAAGTTGATTTTTCCAATATTGTCATCAATAACTGAAGATGGTCTTGACAAAATTTAGAAGACACTGTCATCATTTTAGTAAGCGCCAGTACTCCCCAAACTTGAATATATTTATTATTATACTTCTCGGGATGTTGACAAACATCAATAACAAGAGGCACAAATTGTGCTAATAAACAATTGTCATTAACAACATTATTATCTAAAGCTTCATTTATTGCTTCAGCATCAACATCATCAGCAGTTGCACCTGAAAGAATTTCATCTTCAGCGTCTTCTGAAAGTGCTGTATTTCTTCGGTGCACACTTATTGATTGACGAGCTTTCCTTGCCGATGATTGAACGGAAGCAGGTGATGATGAAAATGATTCATTCGAATGAGTATTATTCATATTGTTTTTCTTTTTACCTTTTACTGCATCACGAATGGCATTACGACGTTTCAATTCTTTGTAAATTTCAACATCAAGATGTACCATATGTCGTACAGCTACGTGACCAATTACATATAAAAATTTAGCCAACTGTGATTTAGGAACATCAACGTCACCAATAGGTTCTTCTAATAATTTTAATAAAATATCTTTTATAATAATATCCGGTGTATTAGCAAACTGATAAATAACATTTATTGCTTCAGTAGCAAAAGAAGTATATGACATTGAGGACGCAGTTTCAAATTTATTAACCAATAATGATGAAAGACTTTGAAATAATTCATGGTTATTATCAAATTTCAATGGCTCTTTTGTAAAATCTTCCGAATTATTTGATTTAATCATTAATATTGCTTTACAAGTATCACGTGCTAATAAAATATCATCTTTTGTTTGAAAACCAACTTTAATACAAATATTTAAATTTTTTAAAATAAGTTTTGGATTTTTGGCAGCTACCATTTTAAGAAGTATAATAGCACAACGACTTTCAATTATTGTCGTTGATGGATTTTTGAAATTATATTTTTCCCACATAACTTGCCAACTTTCTTCATCCAAATCTTTTTTATCACACCATTCTGATACAAGCTGTTCTAAAGCTGGACTTTGACCTGACTTCAATGTTTTTAATAAATTAATCAATCCATTAACGGAAATAATTGCTCGTTGACGATTTGGAATATTAGCTTCACTTTGAAAATATATTTCTTTATAAACTTCAGCGACATTTTTCTTTACTGATTCATCTCTACTAAAAGCTTGTAATAATGCCGTATGAAATGCTTTTTCAGCTCCAAAAATATTAAATTTATAAGCTTTACCTAATAAAGTACAAGATTCAATAGCTACCCCAGGTGTTGCTGCGTTTAACATTTGTTTAATAGTAGGTATTGCTGATTCTAATTCTGTTATGAAACTAATTATACTATGATAAATATTTAATGTTTGTTTTAAACGGCCAACTGTCTCTTTACGTTTGTTCCATTCAAAACTCTCAAATTTATTTTTATTGATATCATCACTTTGTGAATTTAAAAATATATATGCAAGGAAAAGTAAAAAACAATCCTCTTGACCATCAACATTATTTATATCAGAATCCAAGTTCAATTTTCTAACTATCATTTTTACTCGTTTTACTGCTAGTAAAAATTTACGATCAACAATTAAAGTACGTACTAATTCCCATTCTTTATCAATATTGATATCTCCCAGATTATCATCGTCATCATCATTATCTTCTTCGTCTTCATCATTATTTTCAAAATACTTTTTAATAGCTTTTAGAATTCCAGGTAATAAATCTTTCCAAAGTTCAATACGTTCATTATCACCACTTGCGCTTTCTGTTACGAAATCAGCCTGTATTTGACGTAAATTTTCATCACATTTATCACGTTGTTCAATTAATGCTTGTTTATCAAATTTAGAACCGTATGGGTTACACTCTATTAAATGACGTATTACTTGAAGAGCTTGCTTTCTCATAACAGCACCAGTTTCATGTAAATGTGGTATTACAGCTTTTAAAATAGGCAACATCTGTTGAATTGGTACTGCTTCAGAAGCCAATAATTTTTGCCAAACTTGAAAAACTTTAGATCTTACAAAACTATTGACATCTAATTTGTGTTTAAATAAATACTGAAAACATTCATCTCGTAAATTTTTTTGTTGTTTTGTTAGATTTTCTCCTGATAAACAATTAATAATCAAATTTTCCATTATTTCAATAGCACAATTTCTCATAATATAACATTCATTATCAAGATAATCAAATATATATTCCATTATATCGTCAGATCCTTGAAAAAATAATTCTGGTTGGATAGCGGCCATTGTTGAGAGAAATGTTGCAATATTTCGTGCTTCAGATTCTTCAAAATTAACTTGATCAATTTCATGTAAAATCTCAACAATAAAACTTTGACATTTATTTTCTGTTACCATATTCACAATTCCTTGTGCTAATGATTGTGCTAGAGTATCATAAGTTTTAACTAATTGAATTATTTTTATCTTACACGAAACTGCATGAGTGTAATTTTTTATAAGAATTCCTAAAATTTGCCAAACAATTTGTTTAACTTGCTTATCATTTTTATCTTTGTCCAATTCAATTATTTTATAACAAATATCAGCCAGAAGCATAACAAATGATTGTTCAACAATTGGTGGATCCCATAATTTATTTAATGATAATTGTAGCCAATCATAAATGGTAAATAAAATTTTATTACGTTTGAATTCCCATTCTTTTCTCACCTCTGATTTTTGCTCTGATTTCTTCTTTTTTCCTATTCCTTTATCACCTGTGGGATTGTTTGATTTGAGAGAACGATCTTCTAAATAATTTATAAAACTCGAGACCAAATATGCGTGCATTTTAACTATAGTCAACTTTTTCTTTTTATCCTCTTCAAAATCTTGACTTTCTAAGTCTTTAACTAAATATTCAGTAGATTTACATAGTCGATCGAAAGCTCTCGTGAGTACTGAATCATCGAGATTTTTACTATGAACTAAAACAGCGAAAAAATCATCAAAATGATCTAAAATAAATGCCGATCTTTTGTTTTGTAACGCTTGCCGGTTAGCTGAAATAAAATTAAGTTATGAAGTTGAGGTTACATTAAGCAATTTTTCATTTTGTATTCAACAATAAATAATTTAAATACTTACTGTCAAAAACTGAATTAATTTGGCGAGGTGAAATAACATCCTTTACATAATAATATCGGTCATTTTGCTTTAAAAGATCGTCTTTTTTTAATGGTATAATGAATTCCATATTGATCTAATAATTCAAGGCATAATAATTAATATTATTATTAATAATTAAGGTTTAAATGATTAAATTTGTTACATACATTATATCTGTAGATTACTGTCTCAATAATTAATAATAAACTTCAGTATTTTTAAATCTTTTAAGAATGTTTCAATATTCCGGATGAATTGTTTGTGTTGTTTATTGCGGACATAAAGAGACGCGTGAAAATCCGTTATCTTTTTTTGAATTCATATGAAGCACTGGAGCTTCTATCTCTATTTCAAGATGTCGCTATCATTTGTTAGGGTGCGTTCCACTAAGCGAATTTAGTTAGTTAGTTCATAAAGAGACAGATGACACTACGGCCGTATTCTGAAGCTAACTTAAAGGAAAGTGTTGGAGAGCAAACAGTTACTTTTAAGCTGACAGTAAATTGTCTGTAACTTGAACTCAATTTGACTACAAGAGTTACTGTCAGACAATGACGTTAAGTTGATTGAAAGTTTCCTCCGAATTGACGGCAAATTTTTCTGTCAAATTACATTCAGATGACGGTGGTTTATTTGCATCAACCTGCACGCAAGTATTATCCAGCCAAGGCTTGCCAGAAACTTTTCGTTAAGTTAGCCGAAAATGTTTCACTGCAGAACTTGCTTGCTGAACAAAGTGTGGCTATCAGGGGATTGAGTAAAGTTGTTCTTAAATAAAAAGAAAATTGACCTAATAGCCACTTTAGCTTAAAATTATGGGTAATTTGATGTTGAAATTATCTGAAATCTGCTGCCCGAATTTGCCGACAATTTCACAGCAAAAGTTGAAAATAAAAATTTGCGGTTAATCTTTTACGAAAAAAAACAGTTGGTAATGTTCATTCTTACCATCTCAGGAGGTAAGTAAATTTTTACATGAAATTGTCTACAATTTCAAGGTAAAAATATACTTAACAATTTTTCAAGTTAAATTAACGATAAATTGACATAAAATTTGCGTGAAAATTAAAAACAACTTTTTTCTAGTCAACTTTTGAAGTAAATTTGCAGTAAATTTTTCTAATTCGGGCAGTGAATTTACTTCAAATTCAATAGCAAGTTGCATACAAATTGCCGTAAAAAATAGAAAAGTCCGAAATTGACGGAAATTTGACGAAAAATTCAACGAAAGTTTTGTACAGTAAACTTTTGCGCAAGCAAACTGTGCATTAGAGTGAGTCAGTTTTAAAACAAAACTGCTAGTCCAAGAACAGCTTTCGAGTACAGATCTACAGATGGCTCTCGAGTAAGGAAATCCTGAGTAAAGTTGTCACACTGCCCAACAGACTACAGAATATTATTAATTTAAATTTTTTGATTATTTCTTATAATAATATGACAAAAAGTCTTGATGTTAGTTTTGATACTTCAGAGTTATTAAACAATGCTGAAAAACTTGTTGATGAAGTTGAAAAAAAAATCTTTAAAGTTAATTGTGATATAACAAACTTCCAACTTGACGACGATAGGTATATTTCAATGACTTTTTAAAAAATTTTTAAATCTTAATTCATTATTATTTTAATATAATGTTTTAAAATTTTTGTTTAAGTTGTCTTGACGGATGTGAATTGTATATTCGAGATATTGTTAATACTAAATTTAAGGAAATAAATAGAGATAAATTATCAGCTAACAATAACTATTGGTGTTATGAAAATCATATTAAATGTCAACCTCATAATTATGAACTACAGAAAATTAATAAATCCACTTTCAGGAATGATGTTATTAAAAAATCATCTCGAGATATACAAATATCTCATGAACAAATAAAAAATGATTCAAAAAATGTAAAATTACCACAACCTAAGAAGTATTTCAAAAAAGGAAATTTAAATACAATTGATGTTTTAACACGATCTAGTCAATCAGCTGTCATGCCTTCATTAAAACTTGATATATTACCTAATGAAACTAACATTGTAGGAGAAAATAATGATGATATTCCTGAATTAATAATTAATTCGTGTAAACAAAAAAAAACAAAAAATGAAAATTCAATTGATACTGCAGTGCAAACAAGCTTTCAAGAATTACTGAACGATAAACCACCAGAGTTATTAGATAAATCTTCAGAATTTTTTATTGCAAAAAATATTTCGAGTTCTTCGTTACCAAGTTGTAAAATTAAGTCAGCAATAAATACAGATAAAAGTAATCATAAAGAGATTAGTCAAAATAATTTCGATCAACAAGTTTTGAGTGATAATAAAAAATCAAAAAGATCGTTTATTGAATTTATCTGTCAGATCGCTGAATTAGAAATTAATAATTCAAGTGAGGTAAAGTCTGGAGATTATATAAAAGAGAATCAAAATGATTTTAACAATAATAAAAGTTCAAATATTGAAATAATAAATAATGATTTTAATTGGAATAAAATCAAACTAAATTCTCGGGAATACAAGGATGTCGATGAAAGATTAAATAATTTAGATATTAAAATTAAAAATATCATTGGAAATACTAGTAAATTAGATGATCAATTTAGATGTTATAACAATCGTAATCATATTGATTTCAAAATAAGGAGTAAAAGTAATAAAAGAGATGATAATAATTTTGGTGGAGTGAAAATTCCATTTAAGCCACGATCAAGAATTTCAAGTTCTGAAATAACTAGTGAAATATTTAAATCACCTGAAAGATTTTCAACACCATTAAATAATTGTAATTATATCGATATTCCTGTTAATGTTGATACAAAAAATACTTGTAATGATGTCGAAGAACTTTCTACATCTATTACTAAATTTGATGTAAACAATGATTCAAAAGTCTTTATAACGAGAAATAAATTTTCTCTATCAACGGCTAATGAAAATAGTGATGAAATAATTGTTGATGATAAATCTAAAATCGATTTTTGTTTATTAGAAACACAAAAAGAAATTAATAATAAAATACATTCAGATAAAGATAATGATTTTTCTAAAAATTATACTGTAAAAAAATTATATTGTGAGCAAGACGCAGAAAATGATCATTTTTCTTCCAACAGCAGTAATATGAATAATAAAAAAATATCTGGCAATAATGAAAAAAAAGAATTTGGATCTAAAAAATTATCAATTTCGAATGAGAAAAAATTACTTGAAAGTGTTAGATCTCAAGAAAATATAAAAAATAACAATAAACAAGTTGATAAAAATGAAGATTCTGTTAATTTTGAAAAAAATAATCTCACTGTTGAGTCATCAAAAGATGACCTTCGGGATCGTACCTCCTTTGACGTATCGGCAATTTATTCTGAAAGTTTTGAAGCAGCATCTTTAACTGAAGTTGAAAGTACATTAGAAGAGCATAAAGAAATTAATGATGGTAAAATTGAAAATTTTCAGTTACATAAAAAAAACGATACAGAACTTCAAGCTAATGTATTAATCAATCGTGAAGAAAATACAATTCATGAGACTACAATTGTTGAAGATTCAAAAGATGAATTAGAAAACAGGGAAATAATTACCGTAGACATTAAATCCAATTCTGTTAGAGAGAATACTAAAGAAAAGAATAATATTAATCAATCAAAAAATTCAAATTCAAGTATTCAATCATTAGTAGAAAAAAACGAAAATAGAAAAGAATATTCGTCAATCTATTCTTTACCATCATCATGTAGACAAATGCAAAAAAATAGTCCATCAGTTCAAACATCTACTGAAGAAAAAGTCAGTAGTTAATTTCATTTGTGAAATATAATTTTTTTTTTTTAATTCTAATAGTTTTATATTTTTTAGGGAAAATCTAGTACAAATGATTGTTCAGAAGGTGAATTTTATTTACCAATTTCGTATTCCCTCGGTGAAATAATAACAGTTACTGCATCTAATTCACAAGAAAATGAAAATTTTAATTATTACCAAAATTTAACTGACGGTATGCATGATATTTTAAATGTAAGTATTACTACTCATTATTTCAAAACTAATATTATATCGTTTTAAAAATAATTATAAATAAAATAAAATTATAATTTTATAAATTAAGTTCCAGTCATTCGTCACCAACATCATCCAAGTTGGCCAAGAAATGTCTTACACAGAGAACCAACAATAATTTATCTCAACCGTATGTTGAAGAACTGGAACGCAGCAATACACGTCAGATACCACGTCAAATACTTATCAACAACAAAAATTATATTAGTTTTTTTAACTTTCCGCTAAGAAAATTGAAAATTTTCAAAAATTCGGGAAGTTATTGGTTTCGGTTCGATTTTCAAACATCAAATTTCTAAGAGATCTTGACATTTTGAGGTTCTAGAAAGCTATTCTGACTAATTTTAAGATGATGTCCGAGTGTGTGTATGCATGTATGTACATACGTACGTATGTAAATATGTGTAACTTGAACGGATGGACCAATTTTGGTCGTCGAGGTGTCATTGGACGCGGCTCATCAATATCTAAAAGCTGTGAAAAATTGAGCTTGATCGGTAGGTGGCGTTCGGAGATATACTAAAAAAATAAAAATTTTTCAAAAATGTTTTTCTTTGGATAACTTTTAATGTTCCCGGTGGATTGATTCCAAAATCTAATCAGCTCTAAAACTTCATAAGCCGCGTCGAATATTACCTTAACCATCAAAATCAGTTCATTCGTTCAAGAGAAACCGTTAAAGAAAGAATTTAAAAAAAAATTTTTTTTTAGTTTTTTTGAAATTTCTCAAAAACAATGAGATAAATCAATTTCAAAATATGATCAGCTGTAGAACTCAATAAAACGAGTTGATTGCCACCTTAACCGTCTCAATCGGTTAATTCGTTTGAGAGATCGTTGGAGAAAAGATGGTAAAAAACGATTTTTTTTTCGAAAACAAAGGCATACAAAAGTATTTTTGAGCTCCTCGAGCTCGAAAATGTATTCAAAACGATTTTTTTGAGCCCAAGGAGCTCAAAAACAGTGGGAAGTTTTGGGGCTGGCCCGCAGCGTCAACTGATTGACCGATTTTTTTTGCAGCCCTCAAGTCTGCCGCCCTCAAGCGCAAACGCGCTGTGTGTACCTTATGATCAAAATTATTTTTCCGACAAATTAACTGACGTAACTATTTCATTAATTTAAAATAAATGACTTATATTTTTCACGTATCCGTCAATGAAAATTATTGTTCCATATTGTCCTAGAGCATAAATATCTTGCATTAATTCTTCATTTTCATCTTCTTCTTCTTCTGAGGAACCCGTATTTATCACATTATTCATTAAAAGTATCATTGGATCCATTCTTTCAAAATAATTTAATTTTTTATAAAAATAAATTAACCAGGTGATCAACTCATGACACTCAAATAAATTTTGAAAATACGTTAAAGTTAAATATTTCAAATTTCGCGAAAAAATTACGCTGCTACTACACTGCATTGTCCCTGATAGCCACGTCAACCGCAAGTTAACTTCGAGCTACGGCCGTATTCTGAAGTCGGTAATGTTCATTCTTACCTTTGCAGAAGGTAAGCATCCCTGATAGCCAAGTTGGCGAGAAACTGACGAGAAACTTGCAGCCGCAACTGGAACCAAGTTGATCGCCAACAGTTGGTACCTCCAATAGTTGATAGACATTTTCTGAGAAAGTTGGTGGCAAAAGTTGTAAATCCAAAAAGTTGACGATCACTTTCTGAGAAAGTTGGTGGCAAAAGTTGCTTGCAAAAGTTGGTGATCATAAGTTGACGGTAAGTTTACTTTCAATTTCCTCAGAAACTTGCATTCCAGTTGCGGCTCCATACTGCCGCCAACTTTCTGAGAAAGTTGGCGGTAACTTGTAGCCAAAAGTTGCAAAAGCTGAAGTTGTCGATAACTTGTCGTCAAGTTGGTCGGAAACTAATGAATGACCAACTTTTTCTCGATCAACTCGTGTTATCAGGGCAAATTTATACATAAAATTGTCTACAATTTGACGGTAAAAAAACACTTAACAATTTTTCAAGTCAAGTTAACAACAAATTGACAAAATTCGCCTGAAAGTTAACGACAACTTTTTTTTGGTCAACTTTTGAAGTGAATTTGCATTCTAATTTGGGCAGTAAATTTACGTCAAATTCAATAGCAAGTTAGGGGGTTATGCTACCGGACCTTTTTCTCACACTCAAAAAAATAAACGTGACTGTCTTTGTTGCACTCGTAGAGTAAATGAGAATTTTAAAACAATTTTTTTCGGAGACGAATTAGAATTTTTGAAAATACGAAATTTCTAAGCCTTTGTTAAGGTTTTAAAAAACGCTAAAGACTCTTGATTTTAGGTTTTCAGTGTTTGTCCGTGAATTAAATTGATTTGAAAATCAGTTACCGTTACCCCTTAAGTTAGTCAAAAATGTTTCACTGCAGAACTTTCTTAGCAATTATATTTGAAGTATGGCTATCAGGGATGCTTGGAGTGCCAGAAACTTCACCCAACTAAAAAATATTCGAACGTAAAATTTATATGAAAAGATGAATAGTCGAAATGTAAATTATTCGAAAAAAATATCATAGTATATATATATATATATATATATATATATATATATATATATATATAATTGAAGTTAACAGGAACAGAAAAAAACACACCAACTTTGTATATATAAATTATGCCGTAAATAAGGGCTGAAAAATGTTATTGCATGCAAAAGACATTGTTCGAAAGTAAATATACCAGTATGGACTCACTTCACGAGTCGTCATGGAACCGAAAAGACAAAATCCGCATCGCCATCTATGGAAAACGAATTGAATCCTCCTCGTCAAGTAATTTTTCAGTTGGGTGGAGTTTTTGGCACCCGATGTGCTATGCTACAGCTGTTCGCAGCGTATTGCGGAACGCATCCTATATGAGTGGATTACCCATTTTTTTTTTTTTTTTTTTCAAAACTTTTTTTTTGTAATTATTGAAAAAAATTGTAAATTTTTTATTAGTTGAAATTCTTATTTATGTTTCTACTTTAGAACAATAATATATATTTATAAAAATGTTATTTAATGATTAACTATAATATATTTTTTAATTCACTGCTTGTTGCATTTGTTTGAATGCTTTTTTCAAAAATTTTGAACCTCTAAGATGACCCCACCCTAAGCAAGTATCGCAGAAAATCCAATTTGACCAAACATCGATCGACGTCATTTAATGATTTTGATATGCAATCAATTTTTATACCACTCCTCATCTTATTCGGATCTAACCTCTATCAATTGAAAAAAGTGTTGACAATGTTGTTGAATGTTACTATACCTACGTAAATACATTATTGTATAATTATATTTTGTTTGTTTATTTTTATTTCTTTACAATGTAATTTTTATACTCATTTTCCAAAATAGTTTTTGATTTTCCATGAATGTAGTATACTCATACATATTTAGTTATTTAATAAAAAAATACATAAATTTTTAAATAAAACATGTGATTGTGATACGCAAAAATGGATAAAGAAAATAATATAATTGGATATTGGATATCAGAAAAAAAACAACAGAAATTAAATTGGAAGGAATTTAAAAATATCTGTGAACAGAAAGGTTTTATATTGAAACAAGTAATATTTCTACTGATGGAATTTTTAGTTGAATGTATTAAATAATAACTTATTATAGGTTATAATTATGTAATTTAATTTATATTTTAAGATCAATCTTGATAATAATCTTGAGTCTCAAGGACCATTCCATGTCTTCCTTCATAAATTAACTGATACTTTAGCATTAGCGGAGTGTGGTGATCAAAATGTAGTCAACTTTTTTATATTATTTGAAGAAAAAAAAATTTTTTTTATCCATTTATTTTTTATTACAGGCCAAGAAAATTGTAACTAAAGTTCAAGAATTTTTGAATAAATATCCAGAAATGATATTAATCGATCCTTTTGAAAATGTTAAAAATTTAAATAATCGTCAGAAATCTTATGAAATGTTACATGAAGAAATTATATCCAATGGTTGGTACAGATGCAGAAAAAAAAAAAATAAAGAGTAAATTACTTTTGACATAAAACTTTAATTGCAGATATATTTGTTCCAAATTCAGTTGAATTGAAATCTGAGATTGCTGATGAAAATTTAAAGCACTTAAGATTATCCTGTATTAAATTTCCTTTTATTTGTAAACCATTATTTGCTCATGGTTCTAGTGATGCTCATAAGGTAATTGAAATAATAATAAAATTTTTTTCAGTTCATTTTATGATTAAAATTAAAAGCAAAAAAGAACTCAGTATTAATTTAGACTCAGTTTTTTTTTTTTGAAAACATTTTTATTAGACTGAATAAAAATATAAGCGGAAAGCATTGCTTTTTATTTTAATCATATGCTATAACTATGTTGTCAATGGATTAATGTTATGATAATTTAAACTAATAGATGATGGTAATATTCAACGAAAAAGGTCTAAAGAACTGCCAATTACCATGTGTGGCCCAAAATTTTATCAATCATAATGCTATTTTATACAAAGTTTTCATTGTTGGAAAATATTTTCATCTTGTTGAAAGGCCAAGTCTAAAAAATTTTTATCCAAGTGATTGTGAATCATTGAACACATTATTTTTCAGTTCACATGATATTTCAAAGAGTGGTTCTAATTCACAATGGTCAGTGATATCAAAAGAAGATAAAGCATTAAGAATTAAGCCTAATCATGAAATAATTCAAGACATGGTTACAAAGATAACAAAAATCTTTGGACTGACTCTTTTAGGCGTTGATGTTGTAATTGAAAATCATACTGGAAAATATGCGATTATTGATGTCAATGTTTTTCCAGGATATGATGGTTATCCGCATTTTTTTATTCATTTAATTGAAACAATTCAAGTTTTTATTGATGAACAACGTTTAAATCATAATATGCATTGCTTGATATTAAAAAAATGTATGAATGATGAACTAGATTCTGGATTTGAAAGTGATGATAAAAAAAAACAATCAATAAAATAAAAATTTTAATAATAAATTAAACTTTTTAAGTACAAGAAGATTAATTTAACATAGAATGATTGCTATTTTTTATATTTATTAATAACTAGTCAGAGAAAAAAAAAATAATAAAAGTTCATTCCAATTTTATATGATGATTTAGGTAGACGAATTAATACCCTATCACTCCATATATTTGTATATCTATATTTAGTAAATATAGATATAAAAATACATGAGTGATCGAGTACTAGTTCCCTGATCAGGTACTGGGTCTCTTACCTTATAAGTTAAAAATAAAAGTTTATATAAAAATTTTATTTGATATATATATATATATATATATATATATATATATATATATATATATGTATGTATAACAAAAAAATTTTTAATACAAATTTTATTCGGTATTTAATTAACTTTTCATGTAAAAAAATGTAAAATAGTTTTTATAGTTCATTATTATGCTGATTTTTTTTACCCATTTTTCTTGTCCATAAATGTATTTCAGAACAAATGAAATTTTTCAACTACAGTTCCAATATTATGTAATTATAACTTTTATTTTTGATATTAATATTTTGTTTTTTTACATACAGTCAAATTTATGTATAAATGAAAAAGTTGTACATTTGAAAAAAACAATTGTAGATTTAATTTATAAGAATAATAATATTTTAGAGAATCATAGAATAATTGAATAGCAAAAAAAGTTATTAGTTCACATAGAAAATTTGTAGCCCCATAAAATGATCGCACTTGATATATCTAAAATTAATAAGTAAAATAAAATTTACATACCATTGAATCATATTGTTGATAACTTAAACAAGAGTATAAATAAAACTTTTGACGTATAACTGTTATGTACTTTTATTTTCAATATAATTTATACGTAACACTCACATTTTTTGTTGGATTTATTTTTGTAACTTTAATTTTTATGTTAATATCCTTCTTTATTAATAATACAATGATATTTGGCGAAAAAAAACTGAAAATATAAACTTTTCTTTGCCGACACTCAATATTTTTATTTTTAAGATTTTACGTGACTGGTTTTTTGCAGTATAAATCAATTAAATAATTAATAAATTGAAAATTTATTAATTTTATTTAAACGATTATGTTGACGAGCTTTATATTTCCTTCTCTTTTTTCTCATTAAAATATTTTAAAATTTCTACTTGTATTACATTTTGCGTTAAATACAATAAGATATCTACCAAACTATAATATCACAATGAAATTTTTTTTTTCTATAATCGAGTTTTTGCGATTTTTACTTATTGATAATTTAATAAATTAGTTAATAATATTGTGATTAGACATGGTCAGAATAAAGAAAAAAATACATTATTATTTTTAATGTGATTTTTATAGCTTTTTTTTTTTATCATGACGACTTTATTTTCTTTGTAAATATTTTATACTTATAATTATACATTCTTTCTTTCTTCATTTTTTAATTTTTTAATAATGTTTAAAATTTGCGACCAATTATATTTCAGATGCACAATTAATGCAAAAGATGAATGTTATTAGAATGAACATAAAAAAAATATCAACAAGCGGACGGGATTTGGAAGCATCGATTAAAAAAGTAAAATCACGAAAGCTAATAAAAATAGCTGATATATTTTAAGTAAAATAAATTTAATAGTTAAATTCATGAAAATAATTTGATGTTTATATTAATATAGTCTTGATGAATTAAATCTTAATATTATGTAAGAATAACAATGACAATAATTATTGTTATAAACTAATCATTTTAATATTCGTATTAATTTTCTATTCACACGAATATGCAAATAAATTTCATCTAAGCCAAAGTTTGAGTCTTAATGCATCAACACCATTTAGATAATAACGAAATAATCTTTTATCCCTTACAAATCCAAGATTTTCATACAGTCGTAATGCTGGTCGATTAGTTATTTCCGTTTCCAGTACTATTTCATCAGCATCATCTTCGACCATCGCCCGAATGGCTTTTCTCACTAAATTTGAGCCTATTTTACGTTTCCTATATTTTATATCTACTGCTAACATTGCGATGTAACCACGTTTTATAATTTTTCGATGGATATCAAGTTTACAGACAATTGCGCCTACACATTCTTTGCCATGCATTGCCTGAGAAAAAAAAGAAATTATTAATATAGAAACTATAATAAGGTAAGAGTACTAGTACCCAGCCCCAAACCAGTAGGAAGCCACCTCATGTTGAATTATATCTATATATATTTTGAGCCAATGTTAAAGTATAGACCCGGCTGGCTACTGGTTAGGGGCTGGGTACTGGTGCTCTTACCCTATAAACAAAAAAATCGATCAATTATCTTTTCAATGCTATTGACAATCTTTAAATTGGTTTTTAAAATCAAATCTTCTTAAAATATCAGCTCTTAATTACAAGATTCAAGTCTATTATTATATCAATATTTTCCATGACGAACTTGGAGACAAATTTACGTAAAATTATTTCTTTTTTTTTTTTAATAATGAATTGTTTATTGTACACCTCATGCGCCGAAGCGCTGAGGGTGCTTTATGAACGTTTTTTTTTAATTTTAGTGCTAACAATATATTGATAATTGTATTTTAGAGGGTTTTAATTTTGAAAAGGCGTTAAATTTCCAAAAAAAAAGTATATGTTTAAAATAAAAGAATATTAATCCTCAATAATTTTATGTAGAATTTAAAAATGCGATGAAAGATCTTTAAACCTTTACATTAAGAGTTCATATTTTTAAAAACATTGTTTTTAAGGACAATCTAAAGATTTTGAGTCACTTTTAATACAGTGGGACCTCGTTACAAGACTAGCTTGGGGCTGTAAGGGAAAAAATACTTAGAATTAAGGTACCCCCACTATTGTGCTTAACAGCGTTTGCGTCCAAACCTCGCTATAAGACTATCGCTGTTTTGCGTTTTTTTATGTATTCGATTCAACTCTACTCTAGTAAATCTATTTTATATATAATCATAAATAAACACAATTTTGTGTTTCTTTTCTGTTAATTAATTATGTGATCCACGAAATTTTAAGTACGCTCTATGGAAATAAATTACTTAATCTACAATCTTTAAGTATGTACATTTTATCTCGATTTTAGTCGTACTGGTTGTAAGTCTTATAGCGAGGTTTCGGCGCAAAACTTTTATTGAGTTGTTGGTAGGGGAAGTAGTCTGAGCGAGTTTTAACAAATTGTGGGGAAGTCTTATAACGCGAAGTCTTATAACCAGGTCCTACTGTAAAAACAAAAACGATTTTTCTGTCTATATAAAAATGGATAAAACATTTCTTACCAAAAAGCACAGTTTCGGCCAATTATGAATAAAATATCTATAGGTATAAATAGAATATGGCTCACTTAGATCTTTTTGAATTAACTTCATGATATCTGGCATTTGAAGTTCATTTGTATAACTCACGTACTCTACGTCATTATCTTTACTATCTACACATGCTACCTCTTCTCCACCTGGAAATAAAAAAATAAAATGCAACTATAGTTATAGATTAAATAAATAAAAATATTTATTTATAATATGATGTGATTTACCCAATTTATGTAAATGACTAGTTTCCATCGTTTGTGTTTCAGGTAATTGATTGTGGTCTACAGAATTTTTTTTTTGAGAATTACAAATACCATTGTGTAATCCATTAGTTAATGGTTCTTCAGTTAAATCTTCGGTTTTATTATTTAGCCGTGATTTTATATTCATATTTGCAATGTCAGGCAGTGAATTGTCTGAAATTGTTTCAACTTTGTCTTTACCGACAATAACTTGCTCATTTTGTCTTCGTTCGTGATCCATATTTAATTTTTTTTTTTTAATTATATTATCAATTCAATTTTATTTTATTCAATTAAATATTTACTTAAATAAAAAATAAATTCGAAATCTTGTTATGAGGAACCACAGGCAGAAGCGACAATTTATTCAATATGATAAAATTAAATTTTTGAAAATATCAAATAAAATTTATTTCAGAACTTCAACTTTCAACATAACACACATACTCTAAAAAACTTTTTCATTATTTAAGTCGAATTTTCATAATTAAGTTAAAGTTATTAATTTAGTAAAATTATTTTAACAAAAAAATTCACTCATCGAATGGAAAATAATGAACAATTGACACCATTTTAGTTTTTCGGAATTAATTTTTTTTTATTTATTAAATATAACATTAAATATATATGATATACCTATTGGCATATAGTTATAGCAGCCCTCTCCGACTCCCCCACTTTTTTAGATCCCGACTGACTCCATTTGAACTAATCCAGGAGGTGGCAATAGTGCTTCTGTGGCGGACCTGAGCCCTCAGTCACGCCTCTCGAGACTGGAATTAAGACTAGAGCGACTAACACGCTACTCTACAGTCAAATCCTAAAACCATGGAGACCAAGGTTACTAGAATAGGAAGGTTGGGTCAACCATTATCCCAATGTTAAATTTTGTCGCTGGTCCCGTTCTAAGAATAAATGCTGGTCTACCAATCAGCTTTCCCGGAGCATTTTGGATGAATTTTCAATACTCTATCGATACCGAAAATATCGATACTTCGTTTTTAGTGCGCAGACGTGATATAAAATACGCTCAAAGTTGATAATTCAAATTTATTCAAGGGAAGGGGTGGGGGCAAAATGGGCCCCCTCAAATTTAGGATGCCTCAAAATATTTGGGGGCAAAATAGGCCCGTCCCGCTAAAATTTTTATCCCGTTTAAATGATTTATGAACAAGGAACCCTTGCAAAGTGTTTGAGAGACAAAATTTTAAAATTCCAGATGCGGATCTGGTGAAAAATCGTATACACACCACGGAGGAAAGTAGGAAATCCAAATCCGAGTGTTCGCGACCATTGCCTTCGACTCGGGTAAGTAATTATGCACTCGGTTTAGAATATCCTACTTTCCTCCCATGATGTGTAACATACTATTAAGATGAAATAAAATAATAGTCAAATTTTAATAGATTTTTTAGAGGGCCCATTTTGCCCTAAATTTTAAGATTTTAAATTTTTAACAGACGCGACATATTACGGCTAAAAACATAGTAAGGGGCTAGAAAGAAGTAAAACATGTGAGAACCACTGAGGATATGAGGCCTTTTTTCTTAAGAGGCCTATTTTACCTCCTCCCCGTCCTTATAAGGAAAACTGATTTTTTTATTAAAAAGACATTACTATCAATATATTTATTCATATTTATTATTATTGGTGACGTACAAACATAACATAAACAGTTTAAATTACTTTCCATTAAATTAAATATTTAATGTTTTATTAGATTAAATATTAAATAATTTTGGTCTTCAAATAGTATTTACTAATAATAATTTTTGTAAACTTCAACTCACCTAGTCATTGCACAGTAAACAATATTTAATTATCAAATCATAAATAGATAAATAAATAAGGGTAAATTACTTGACATACCACACAGAAAACAGAGAGGTCTTCTTTCTGTAGAAAAATTAAGTGGTTTTAAAAATAACAGTTGTTTTAAGTGGTAGGCGCCTTCCTCGTTTGTTGGATCGATAGTGCTAATGGTGTATCGATACTGAGTGGCGATGCAGTTGTAAGTATCGATATAAAATATCGATTATTCGTAAAAAAGTATCGATACGTTTGAGTTTCGATTTAGTATTTAGTATCAAACATCTCTAGGTTCTAACCGTAACCTATTGTAGTCAGCTTGCGCTAGAATTTCTAGTCATTTTGACGTTCGAATACAGTGTAGATTTACGGCAGATTGGAACTTCCGTTTGACGTCAACTTGCAGTCAGAGTGGCTATCGGGGCACGAGTTTACTTTTACTAGTCTTGTCTGAGGTAATCCCTCATAACGCGACAAACAAAAAGTTAAGTTAAATTGGCTTAAATTTTTATCCCCTCTCCATTATTAAAAAAAAAAAAAAACAAATGAAATAAACAAGATTATTTTTTCTGTTTTTAACTATAAAAATGTTAACGACACTTCTTTTAATTATATATAATATTTTTAATTTAGCTTCAAAAGTGTAACTTAAGACAGACGACAGACTATATTTTAGGCAAGAGTGACTAGAGAAATAAGTGCTCTTTGTCGTGTACATACATATACATTATATATATATATATATATATATATACATATATAGATCACAAACGATGGATAAAATAAGAGCAGCTCACTTAGCCCATCTGACAATTGGTCCAGTTGATTCATTAAAATTGTGATTTATTTATATTTTTAAAGTCACGTAATTGTTATTACTATTATCACTATATAAAATTTAAAATGTAGAACTTTAAAAATTTGAATGGCACTGAAAAGTTATTGTCAGTTAAATTACGATAATTCACAGTTTTATTATTTTATATATTATGTATCCAAGTGTTTGCGTAATTTATGTGACCAATGAATCAATTTTATTTCCCCTAAATCAGTAGTATAATTATGTAATTTTAAATGAAATTTATAAATTTAATGAAAGTTTATTCGCTAGATATGCAATTATGTACATTTGTCATAACAAACAGAGAAATTGTGTTTTTACATTGTGAATACATAGGCATTAAATATATATATATATATATATATATTAAATAATTTATACGTCATTAATGATATATTTTAATTGTTATTGATGAATTAAATTCAAAATTTTAGATAAGATAGTGAACTTCCGATGGAGCGTGTTTTGAAAGCTGTTCCAGTGGATTTGAGAGTTAAAATGGAGGCATTGGTGCATGATTTGACATTAGCACTAGAAGAAAGCAGTAATTCATCAAATATTAGACGACGTTGGGGTTTGAGAAGGCGAGCACGATCTACGGGAAATATTCGTAAGTGTAAGGACACTTATTTTATTTTACTAAACTAATTCAAAAATTGATCAAGAATACTTTCAGTATGTTATATATGGGTCTCGTCGAGATTTTAATTTTTAATTAGATATTTTAATAATTTATGATACAGACAGTCTAAATTAAAATGCCTAATTATTTTCTTACCCTCGCAGATTTGAATCATGGTGGAAACACCGTGGAAGTGTGAACACCGTGGATCCACCGTGGTTACACGGTGGATTTGTTCCATTTTACCACCGTGTATACATCGTGTTTCCACTGTGATTACGCGAAATATCTACCGTGATTCCACGGTGACTTTGTGCGATTTCACCGCCATGGTTCCAAGGGTATATATTCGTGTTATTGATAGATTACATATATGTCATTCCATGTCAAATCGACCAATGGTTGGAATCGACCCCCTTTAATTTGACGGATTTTGGTCAGAAGTTTCCTATTACTATATAACGTAATTCTGTCAAAGGAAAAAAATTTGGAAATTTTTCTTCAAAAGTTATGCAAAATTCAAAATTTCGTGATTTTTCCAGTTTTTTAACTATTCTTTCAATATCTCGAAAACTATGATAGTTACAATAACGATCCAAACCTTTTTTTGAAAGGGATAATTGAGGCTATGAAAAAAAAATTTTGAAAAACGACAAATTTGTCAAATTTCGAATTCTTGAAATTCATCAAAAATGACGATCGACATAAAATTTTCGGCTCAATTTTTTTTTTGTATGACACCTCGTACTTATTTTAAAAGATTCTGAAATTTTCAGAACTGTGTTTTTTGTTTTTGCAAAAATATAAATTTTTGAATTTAAAAAAAAAATTTATTTTTCTTGATTTTTTTGTTAAGTAAAGTTAAGTAATCACGTATTTGAGTAATTTTCAGCAGTAAAAATTTCACTTACTGTCATAATAATGTAAATAAGAACCATCCTTGACGGTTATATTCTTATTTATTTAATAAATATCAAGAAATAAGAATATAACCGTCACTAATGGTTTTTTTTTACATTATCATATGAAATATAATAATTATATTTGATAGATATCAAATAAATTAGAATATAACTTTAAAATTATAAATATAATTTTTTTTTTCATAGCCTCAAGTATCCCTTTTAAAAAAAGTTTTGGATCGTTATTGTAACTATCATAGTTTTCGAAATATTGAAAGCATAAAGTTAAAAAACTGGAAAAATCACGAAATTTTGAATTTTGCATAACTTTTGAAGAAAAATTTCCAAATTTTTTTCCTTTGGCAGAATTGCGTTATATGGTAATAGGAAATTTCTGACCGAAATCCGTTCAAATTAAAAGGGGTCGATTCCAACCATTGGTCGATTTGACATGGAATGACCCATGTAGCAAATTAAATTTAAAAGGACATTGATTTGTATTTATTTAATTAAAATTTTATTTTTCTTAATGTTCTTATTATTAATAAGCCGTACAGTAATATTTGTAAAAAATTGTTTGTATGTATTAATTGATAGCAATATTGAGAAATTTTTTTTTTTTTAGCATCTTTGAACACGAACAAACACTCAGATGATAGCTCATCTTCTGCCTATGGTGCTCGTATTCCAAAAGCTTCATCAGTATCGAAATACCAATCTGATAGCGATGATACTAACAAAACTAAAAGATTCGCACGATTTTCAAATCTTAACAATATAAGTAACATTGAAAGTGATTCAGTAAATGAAAATTTTGTACCGAGAACTAATACAAAAAGAAAAAGGAAATTCAAACGAATGGCTATTGATTCTGATTCAAATCCATCAACATCACAAACAGCTATTACATTTATAGCACATTCTGTTGGTAAAAAAAAACGTGTTTTTCGTAATAGCTGTGAAAATAAATATGGTGCTATTTGGTGTGGTAAACGTAAAAGATCATGCCGTGAAAGATCAATTGATTGTGAGATGCTTTCACTAAAACAATCACGTAATTCGAAATCTAAAAATCGTGCTAAAAGTCAAAGTGAAGATGCAATGGATTGTTCAAGAATTTCAAGCTCAAGTATTTCATCAAGTGATTCAGAAGCCGGAATAATTACAAACGATGAAGATAGAGAAGGTGATGATGAGCAATCAGATTGGTTTGGTGATTCAAATTTATGGGATGAAGATTGCACTGATGATAATAAGGCACCATCCAATCCCGCTTTCCAATCTATGCTTCAAAAGAATTTTGAACATTTAACAGATGAAGCTAAAAGGAATTACCGTCAAAGAATTCAATGGATTCGAGATGGTTTGAGTGGACGTGAAATTCGTGCTGGACGACGTCATGTTGATAATAAGCCTGGTTATTCTATCATAACTTCAGCCAATGAAAAAGTATCAAGGTTTCTTCAAGATCCTTCTCAAAGTGAACTTAAATTACATCCAATGCATCAACCAGAGCGAGAAAAATTACGAAGGCTGGCAAATCTTTATAGTCTTAATTTAAAAGGTGATTTGAATTGTCCTATTTTGTATAAAACTCGACATACAACTCAAGCAATTTGTGTTGATCAAGTTTCTTTCAAAAGATTTTCTGATTATAAAAGACTGAGAAGAACTCCACCACATTCACCAAATTTTGAATCAAGAAAATCAAATCATGAAATTCAAGCATCATGTACAAATGATCCTAATCTAACAATTTTGCCATCGCCAAATTGAATCAATCCAGATTCTTACAGAATCAACAAATCATTGGGGCCATTAGAGAATAAAATATGATTTATAGTTAAAAAATTTTCATTTTTATTCGTAAAAAATCGATTGAATAATTATTTTTTTACATTAAAATAACTAATTGTAAATGATTTCGAATTAACTAATAGAATCGATTTTTATTTATATATTTATTTGAAAGAAAATTTTATTAGTATATCGCTAAATAATAACAGCCAATATTCATTAAATAACTCATAAAAAAATTCTGTTGTTCGTGCATGTGAATAGTTACACAGATTTCTAGTCATTGGCCCTCGTTAGATCCCACACATTCCCTCGAGTAACATAGATACTTAATGGGTCATTCCATGTCAAATCGACCAGTTTTGAACCCAACCCCTTTCGATTTGGCTGAAAATTTTGTTCCTTTTTTACTCCATTAAAAACATTTTTTGGGAAGTTTTAAATTTTTTTTTTCCCAACCCAAAAAAAAAAAAAAAAAAAAAAAAAAAATAAAAAAAAAGCTTTTCTTTGCCAAATAACTATAACTTCGTTAAAAATTGACTAATTGGGACGTTTTTTTTTGTTCTTCAAAATTTTCGGCTTCGAGTGTACTTTCTGAAGAAAATACAAAGAATTTTAAGAGATTATAATCTATATAACTTTTCACTTTTTCTAGAAGTTTGTTAATTTTTTTTTTTCATTAAAAAAAAACTTTGTTCAATTCCGCAAAAAATGCTCAACATGAAGTGGGCCGAATTCCTTCTAATTTTTTTTTATCGAATGAAAACAAAATTTCTTCCCAGCTGGGCTTATTTCATATAACACAACTCTGGAAATTTTTGAGGATTTACAAGAGACCTCAGAGTTTAAAAAATGGAGAAAAACAAATCGGTCTGTCGGTTGACCCTGCGGGCCAGCCCCAAAACTTCCCGCTTATTCGAGCTTCTTGAGCTCGAAAAATTGTTGTAGATACATTTTCGAGCTCTTCGAGCTCAAAAATACTTTTGTATGCCTTTGTTTTCGAAAGAAAACGTTTTTACCATTTTTTCTCAAACGATATCTCTCGAACGAATAAACCGATTGAGACGTTCAAGGCGGCAATCGACCCGTTTTATTAAGTTCTACAGCTGATCAGATTTTTAAATTGATTCGTTGAGTCGTTTTTGAGAAATTTTCAAAATACTAAATTTTTTTTTTTTTAATTCTTTCGACAACGGTTTCTCTTGAAATAATTAACCGATTTTGATGTTTGAGGTGGCATTCGATGCGGCTTATGAAGCTTCAGAGCCCAGTTCATTTTGAAATCAATCCATCGAGAACATAAAAAGTTATCCAAAAAAAACATTTTTGAAAAAAGTTTATTTTTGGAATATCTCTGAACGAGCCCTACCGATCAAGTTTATTTTTTTTTAGCTTCAAGGTATTCACAAGCCGCGTCGAATGGCATCTTGATGATTAAAATGGGTTCATCCGTTTAAAAGTTACAGATATTTACATACGTACGTACGTACATACTTACATACATACACATACATACATACATAAATACATACATACATACACTCAGACATAATCGTGAAATTAGTCAGGATAGCTTCCTAGAACCTCAAAACGTCAAGATCTCTTAGAAATTTGATTTTCGAAAATCGGACTGAAACCAATAACTTCCCGAATTTTTGAAAATTTGCAATTTTCTTAGCGGGAAGTTAAAAATTTTAAGTGGTAATCCTCGAAAAGAATCGCGTTTTTTTTTTCAAAAATGTGAAAACAAAAGTAAAAGGCATCTATAAATAACTTTTTTGTATTCTTTTTTTAAAGACTGCGTCTCAAAACTAAAAGAATAAAAAAAAATTGCTATGCTTATTTCCGACCAAGCCACAGGATTTTGAAAAAAACATCCAACACATATCTTGAATTTGCCGTTTTTCGATTTCAGCCCGGCTTTGCTCTCTACTATTTCTTCCGATTGAAAAAATAATTCTTATCATTTATTCTATACTTTTTATGTTTTCTGATGATAAATTTTATTTTGATTTTAAAGTAAATCTAAGAAAATATTTGAATGGTGTTTCAGACTTAATTTATATTCTGTAGCTATAGCTTAATGATGTCTACTTAGAACTTTGTGGTTTATACGATTAATAAACATTTATTTAACACTAAATTCAAAAACTATTTTACTTCCCTTTTCTTTGGCGTTTAAATATTGTACATTAGGGTGCTCCAAAAAAAATCTATATTTTTTTCTCTCTTGGCTGTTTTTTTTCTCGGCGGTGGCGTTCGCTATTTCAATTTTTCCATGCGAATAGCATGGGAATTTTATTTTTTTATAAAAAATCCTATAAATTCATGTGACATTGTGGGAAAAATTGGAGTCATGGACATTTTTTGTAGAAAATTTTATGTTCTATAAAATTGTTCAGATGATCTAAAGCTCTCAAATCTACGGTTCAAAAGTTACAGGTATTTCAAGTTGATCTTTTAAAAAATCCACGTTCAAACGGGTTTTACACCAAAACTGCTACTCTCACGAAAAGTGTCGAATGACGGTTTTGTAACAAATTTCATTTATTACAAAAAAGCTTCAAAAACATCAATATAAATTTGGTACTTAATGATTAATTAAAATGTTTAATAAAAACTTTTTTATGGAAATTATCATTTTCAGTTTGTATGACTTGAAGGTAATAATTTTTTTACTAGTTACTTTGAATAAAACTCAGGTACGATCAAAATTATTATTTTAAGAAATTTATTATGCCATTTAAATATTTTTCACTTATTTTCAAATCGATCTATGCAAAGAATGTGTTAAAAACATGATCACAACCATCCATTTAATTTTTAAAAGTTATCAACTTTAAATACCTGCAACTTTCGAACCGTATGTTTGAGAGCTTTTAATTATCTAAATAATTTTGTAGAGCATGAAATTTCCTACAAAAATGTCCATGTCCCAAATTTTTTCCTCAACGTCAAATGAAGTTATACTTAATAAGATCTTTAATAAAAGAAATGAAATTCCCATGCTGTTAGCATGGAAAATTTCAAATAGCGAGCATCACCTTTTAAAATTAAAATATAAAATCGTACTTTTGACAGGATTTTTTTTCGATACATAGAAACTTTTTTTACAACAGTTGAGAGAAAAAAAAATCGACTTTTTTTTGGAGCACTCTATTGTACATATTCTATATTCTTCAGAATTTGACTAATTTAGGACGTAAATGTTTCCGTCTTTACGTGGAATTACACAATGTAATTGCTGAGCCCGTAATTGGTTTGGTTTGTGCGAATCGGTCAGTCAAATCATTCACAGCTTTATTGTAATCTATGTTAAATCGACCAATGGATAGAATCGACCCCTTTCAATTTCGATAAAATTTGATGGAAAGTTTTCTTCTATCATAGAACGAAGCTCTACTAAAGGTTTTTTTTTTCAAAAGTTATACAAAATGTCAATATTTTTCCAGTTTTTCAAGTTTACTTTTTTAATTATCTTGAAAATGATACTACAAAAAAGTGCTTGGGTTCGTTTTAAAGAGGATATTTGAAGCCATGAAAAAAAATTTTTAAAAATGCCAAATTTGTAGAATTTTGAAATTTTAGAAATCGTCGAAATCGACGATCAACATGAAATTTTCGGCTAAATTTTTTTTTTTTTACAACATTTTATACTGGATCTTAAGAAATCCTGAAACTTTAAAAACTATAAATATTTTTTTTTTATGAGTTATTGAATTTTGGTTAAAAAAAATTTTGTAATAATTATACAAATTATTCTACAAAAAAAAAGAGGAATTCCATCAAAAACAGATTTTTTGTAAAAAGTTGCGCCAAGTGCACATTCAAAATTTATCACATATTGCATGGAACATGATTTAAAAAGAAAAAAAAGAAAATGCTAATCACACCAAGTAACTGGATTATTGTAGAGTTAAAAAAAATTTTTTGTATTCTAATTATAACAATAAATAAAAAAATAACCAATATTTTGGTATACTTGGTGTACGCTATTAAGGTCAATTTAAAGTATTATAAATTTAAAGAATTTAAAAAATTATAACTACTTGAAATAATAAATAGGTCTCTTAATACACTAGTTAGTTACATATCAAGAGTTAAGGTAATTATTAATTTTTAGAATCGTCTTTTATCTGTAAATTAACACAATTTTTTTTTTTAATAATATAAGTCTTATAATATACATTAAACTTTTTAATAATCATGTTAAGTTTTTAAACTAAATAACTAAAATAGATATAACAAATAAGATTGTTATTAATATTTATTCAATAAAATTTAATTATACATGAACATACTTATAATTAACAACATTTACCCTAGTTTTTTAACATTAGCCATTGCATTTTCATTCATTATCATTTGGTACTCTTGAAATCTCTGAGACACTCGTTGATTCATTTTTAAATATTTCTCCATACAATTTAAAGCACATTTTTCTTCATTTTCTTTAATATCTCGTGAAGTAAAATCGGATATACAATCAATGAAACAAACTTCTGATAATTTATTGTACGATGTAAGGAAATCTTTGAACTTATTTATGAAAGAAGAAAAAAAAATTATTTATAAAACAGGAAGTAAGTAAATAATATTTGTTTTTAAAATATACTCACAGATTTAATCTGTTCAGCTTCAACTTCAGCAGGTACGCCAGCCATTGCCATTCTTATTTATTAATTTTTAAATGTAGTATTTAAATACTTTTACATTGGTTCTTATTAACTTACGATTTATAGTAGGTTATGTTCTAGTTTTAAATGTTTTTGAATAAGAATCATAAGAACTAAAAACGTTAAAAACCGAATGAATGTGATAAATGTAAATATGGCTTTGTGTCGTGATTTCGCGACTTGGAAATTCCCATTTTTCGAAGGATAGATTTTGAAAAGAAAAAAAGTCAAACCATAAAATTTTCAAACATCCTAAATCAACGATCATTCAACAGGCTGAGTAATTGATTTATTTTTTTTTTTTCCTTGATAATTAATAATTTTTGTAATTTTGGGAATGTATCTTTTTTCATAAAATATTTATGATTAAATTTCTATTAAGACTTTTTATTTCATTTTTATAAAAAAGAATTTTTATTTCTACATGAAATAGTTGAAAATTACCAAATGTGTCATTTAGAGTCGTTCATTTTATTTAAAAATTAAAATGATTTTGTGTGAGCTAAAAAAATGGAGATAAAATTTATGTCATTGGTTTATTTAATTAATTAAAATTAAAAACATTTATAATTAAAAAAGCAATCAGTTTGATAAAATAATTTACAAAATTAAAATTTTAATAAACAGAACATTCGTAATTAAATGAGTTTAAAAACAATTAAATAGTGATGATTAATAGGATATTTTATTTGGGAATAAATTCCAAATTTATTTATAATAAACTCAATACTTATAAAAAAAATTCGATAATTATTTGGAAGTGGGGTCAACAGGTATATTAACAAGCAAAAAACCAAAAATAGACCAATGGCTTTGATTCCAATTTCAACCGCGAGAATTTGTCAGCGGATTGAAGTTACATTTGCTTAATTAGATGTTTATTAAACGTCAATATTGTGTGTGTGCCAAAGGTATAAAATCCTCATATTTTGGATTTTTTCTTTAAAATTTTCCAGTTCCGTGCTGCACTCCACTATTTAACATATTTTTCTTTTTATTCTATATATTGACTCCTAAGTCAACCACCAAAACTTAAGGTGGTACAATCAGCGCCATGTATTCATACCGTACCTGGTTACAAGCGTATTTTTTATTTTTCTACTTTTAGTACTCTACCAAAATACAACTCTCTTAAATAGATTTATATGTGAAAATATCAATATTTAATATATTTATGTTGCAAAATAATTCTATGTAGCATTTCTCTATAACTATACAACTCTCCTTAATATTTCTCTATTCTGCATATCTCTATGACACAACAATTCTATGAAAAAATTTTTCTATTTAAAAATTTTTTTATGTTGACCAAAGCCAGTTTTAACATTTCTCTACTACAAAAAAAAACTAAGTTTTATGAATGATTTTGTATCTTACCACTAGCAATCGCGTGGCGCTACCATTAAATTCCAACAACAATACAATAATAATGAAAATGATGTTAAAAACAACACAACCATTGACTGTACGGGATAACCCAGAGACCAGCTGGGCAAACAACCCAGCAAAAGAAGAAAAAAAAATGTTAAAAACAATAATAACAAGACAATGGCGTCATTAAATTTGAACCGTGACTTTGTTAGTATTTTATTATAATTAAATAGAATAGAAATAAAAATATTTATTTAATGCATGAGTATGATATTGAAAATAGCAGGCATGAAAAAAATGTATTAATTTTGAAAAACCATAGAATATTTATAGAAACAACTTTTAAAAATTTTACATTAAAATAATTGGATGTTAGCGCCACGCGATTGCTGGTGGTAAGATACAAAATCATTCATAAAACTTAGTTTTTTTTTGTAGTAGAGAAATGTTGAAACTGACTTTGGTCAACATAAAAAAAAATTTTTAAATAGAAAAATTTTTTCATAGAATTGTTGTGTCATAGAGATAGGCAGAATAGAGAAATATTAAGGAGAGTTGTATAGTTATAGAGAAATGCTATAATATAAATATGTTAACATCTAATTCTATCATGTTATAGTCAATTTTGTAGAGACTTAGTTTTCATAGAGATATATAATATAGAGATATTTTAGACATGAATTATTTTCGCATATATTTACATTTACTAAAATAAGTTTACATAGAGATAATTTTACATAGAATTATTTTGCAACATAAATATATTAAATATTGATTTTTTCGCATAGAAATCTATTTAAGAACGGTTTTCAGATAATTTTGTCCCAGCTTTTCTCTGAAATAAAAGCTCTAAACGCAAAATAAAGACACAGACCCGATGCTTTACTCTATGAACTAGCGAAGTGCACTTGAATTTTTTGATAACTTCCATTTGTTTACGAGAAAAGCTTGGACAAAGTTCCTATTTAATGTACAAGTGCAACAGAGATAGTACCGTTTATCCAGTTGAGTGCGAATAGAGAAACAAATGAAAACGCGTCTTAAGAGAGTTGTATGTTGGTAGAGTACTAAAAGTAGAAAAGTAAAAAGTACACTTGTAACCAGGTACGGTACACTCATTGTCATTAATGCCTGGCCCCCTGCTTGGTAAAGAATTTATAGTCTGAGGGACCAGACATTAATGACAACGAGTGTATGAATACATGACGCTGATTGTATATGCCTGATTTGCCATAATGTTTGTAGATTCGTCCCAAGTACGTTAACGGACTCTTGCCTTAGACTACATCTCTTCCTAGTTATATCATTTGTCATATTACTGTCTCTTTCTATCTTTAATTTATCATTTGAAAATTACTATATCGTGAGCAAAATCACGACGGTCGATACTCATTCGAAAGGTAAGCAGAAAGGAGGCTTCAGATATCTACACACTTTCGTTCTAACTGTGCAAAGAACAAACTATCAATCTCTACAACTAGCTATGCGTCTCAACTAGGGATGCGGAATGACCGTCATTCTTATTTTCGGTCAGGACACAGTCATAAGACCGTCTTGAGACCGTCACATAATTTTAAAAAAAATTTGTGATACTGGAATGACCGTCACGTTTCAAACGGTCACAAATTTCGTCATTCGCATCTATATAGACGTTTTTGACAGAATTTTTTAATTTAGCATTTTTTGAGAATCGACGCAAAATTTATGGACACATTAAAAACCGCCATGAATTTGGTCATTTGCATCTATATAGGCGTTTGTGACGAAAATTTTCAATTATAATTTATTCTCAAATAAAAACTATCAAAGAAATCGACCATTGTATTACCGAAATTTACCGAGGTATTTCAGTTTTAGCTTGTACAGGTAATCATTTTAAAGACGAATAAAAATAATTTTTTCATGTACCATTTCAAAATTGTCTTTTAAAATAGCTTTCAACCATTAAATGATGCAATAAATATGAAATGATATAAATCATATTATTATTATCACCAAAGTTTCTTTATTTATTAGTTATTAATACATCTTTATTTTAAGATTTTATATAGCTTCATATTTAAGGTTAATAACGATATCTTTTGTTTAAATAAATAATATTTTGTATCTTGTAGAAAATATTTGTATTAGTTTTAATTATTTAAACCATTGCATAAAATATATTTTCATTTAGTTTTTAATCTTTAAATATTAGTATTGATATATTCACTAGATGGCAGCATTTTCGTTTGCTTGGTCCGTTATTTAACAAATGGTCATGTGACGGTCCTGTGACCGTCCGATGACCAAAAAAAATGTCAATGACGGGACCGCTCGCATCTCTAGTCTCAACCACTACGCGCCAAACTGTCAATGGTTCAAACTTGTTTTGAGTTTCAATGAGATCATATTTATAGCTAATTTTTCTTACACATCGACTGTTCCATCAACTCCTAACTTTTTTAAAGTAATTGACATAAACTTTTTACACCATAATATAATTCTTACAATTGCTTACGGTTTTTTTACCAAAATCGTTCTAAATAAATTTATAATTTAAACATACCGACTCCTTCACAATGTGGTTTAAAGTATCTTTATATTAAAATAAAAAAACCATACAGTTTACATCGTTCTATATCAGTTGACATCATTGTTCTGTCATCGCACCTAATCATATGACTTAATAATACTGCATCCAACTCTGAAATTCTTACCATAACTTCTTGTCAATCTATTATTAAAACATATTTACTTCTTTTCAAACCTTAATTATCGTATACAAGTCTGATATCCAACAATTTTTTTACTTTTTATACGATTTGGACAAACTAGCTTTTAGGATGAAATTTGTACAACCATAAAGAAATCTACTTTTAAATAATTCGAAGAATCTAAATTATTTCATATTGTATCATATCATAAAAAATTATAATTTGAAGTAATTCAAAATTATTGCAATATTATTGCACGACTCATGATGAGAAGCATCAGAGTGTGCTTTACGATCGAAATTTCCTTATTCAATTTAATTTGAAATGATTCGAGAGTTTAAATCATTTCAAATAATTTCAAATCTAAAATAACATTTTGTGATTTTTTAATTTAGTATGATTTAAAATGATTTGTTTCAAAATTTATACTCGAAAGTAAAATAATTCAGATAATTTGGAATGATTCAAAATGATTAAGAGTTACGTATAATCTCAAATCATTCCAAATTAGATTTTTTAATCAGGGTAATCAGTTCTAAGCCTTGATGAGCCCTTTCGATTGCCGCCAAGAACGTCCAAATCGATTGATTCGTTCTAAAGATATCGTATACGACAAAAATTAATTTTTTTTATCTAAATGTATTTTTTTTTGGTTGAATCATGAAATAAACGTTTTTTGACTCCGAAGAGCTCAAAAATTTGCCAATCAAAACGTTTTTGAGCTTTCGGAGCTCGAAAAAAGCGGGAAGTTTCCGGGTTGGCGGAAATACACGCTTCTTGATTCAACTTTTCATCATTAATATTATCGATTTCATAAATTTAAGTCTCAATAAAAAAAAAAATATTTCACTACTTCTTATTTTTTTAAACTGAGATTCATGTATTGAAGTTATTTTACTGTAGAAAAATATAATTAGACATGCGCATGTCTTGTCTAGTATAGAAATCTGCCACATAGAAATGTCCTACATAAAGATATCCGCCCTGATTAAAAACTCCGATTAAAACTGATTGAAAACGTCTTATCAGATTTAACCGGAAATTTCTGATTGACTTTCAATCAGTTTCTATCGGATTTAATCAGATATTTCCGGAAGGTTTCGATTGTAAATTAATCAAAAATTATCGATTCCCGGGAAAAAATAATTTTATATATTATTAAATGGTAAAAAATTAAAAAATCAAATATATTAAAATCTACGTTGAATCTATATTAACAATTAGATTTCATGTCATGAAGTAGTATAGGATATACTATATTACCACCAAAAATGACACTTGTTACTCTGTCAAAGAACAGAGGAGTGCTCGTGTCAGAATTGCTTCCAAGTCTGGAATATAATACGTCTGAACTACGTTTCTTACCAGGGACACTTCACAAGTGGTAGGCGCTATCTAGTGGCGAGCACCGAACTACTCCCACTGCTATTGCCTAGGACTGGTGAATTTCCTCTCCTCTACATATATCTTTTCTCCTAAGAAATTATTCTCTTGGTTCAAGCAACTTTTTGTTCTATTAGTTGGAGCATACGAAAATCCTTGCGTTAAACACCCCCATGAAAAAAATTTATTTAAAAAATATAAGTTAAAATACAAAAAATATATTTCAGAATTTATAAAAAATCAATCAGAAAACTATTTTTTTAAGAGCTTGACATTGAAATGAAAATAACTAGAAAAAAAAAGCGAAATTTTGAAAAACTTTATTCATAATTATTTTTGAGAAATGAAATTACCTACAAAAAAGTTTCTATGAGATTTTCTGATAAAACTGATAGTTTCACCGAAAAAATAAGAAGATCTCAAAATTTTCTATAAATTTGACTTTAAGCTCAAATAACTTTTGAACAGTTAGATTTATCAAAAAATAATGAGACTTTTGTTGTAGAGCATCCAATATCCTACAAAAATATCTATCATGCATAATAATTCGTTGATTGGCTTGTAAGTTAGAAAATTCTAAAAAATAAAAAATTTTTTCCCGTATTATTTAAATAGAAAATAACAAAATTGATTGACGCAAACCGTAGCATTATTATGAATCTGATTGAAACTGATTGAATTTTTCTGAATCAGTTTTCATCGGTATCAATCGGACAGTAATTTTAAAAAAATTATTATTTTCCGATTGAATCTGATTGAAACTGATTGAATTTTTCTGAATCAGTTTTAATCGGTTTCAATCGGAAAATAATTTTAAAAAAATTATTATTTTTCGATTGAATCTGATTGAGATATTTGAATCGGATTTAATCAGATTCAATCGGAAAATAATCGAAAATTAAAATTATTATTTTCCGATTGAATCTGATTGAATTTTCATTAATCAGTTTCAATCGGATTTAATCAGATTCAATCGGAAAATGATCGAAAATGAAAAATTTTTTTTCCGATTGAAATTCAATTGGAAGCCTCAAACGCTCCCGAACATTTCTGATTGAAAATTCGTTTCCGATTGAAACTGATAGAATTCTGATTGAGTTTCAATCAGATTCAATCGGAGTTTTTAATCAGGGGCGCCTGCATAGAGATGCCCCTGGCGGCCCTGAATCACGGTGTATTACGGTGAATAGCCGGGAATCACCGTGAACGCTCACTGTGATTTACCGTGAGAGTTCACCGTGATGTCGTAGATCACGGCAATTCCGTGACAATCACTGTTATTATATTTTTTCTTATTGGACTTGCATTGGACTTAGTTAACTTGAATTTGGCTACACTTAGTAACTCATCGAGTTGACTTGATTTTGACTTGTTAAAGCAAGTTAAAATTATGTATTGCTAGTTTCTTTTTTGACTAGAAAAACACGCCAAAAGTATGTTAAAACTGAGTTGTATTTTTTAGAGTATAATAATTACTTTTCCTAAAATTATTCCAATTATATTTAAAAATTTTATTAAATTATTATTTAAAAGTTCACAGGTTGAGAAATTTAATAATTAATAAACACATAAATATATTTTTTTTGTAGTTGTTTAATTTATTAAAACTTTTTAAAATTATCTTGAAACAAAAATAATTTTTAATTAATCTAATATTAGTTATTATAATTAATTATAATATTAATTATAATTAATTAATATTACTGTTAACAGTAATGATGGTTGAATTATGAATTCGATGCAATAACGCTTACACTTTAATATATTTTTAAGTAAAACGAACAGTAAAAAATAATAAATACGAGAACTTACCGATATTTATGTTTAATGCATGTAAAGAAATTCAGTTAAAATTTTTTTTTATTGCACACCTCATGCGCGAAAGCGCTGAGGGTGCTTTACTGACGGTTCTTCCTCGTTGACAATTTCACTCGTACAAAAACATTTCTACACCCTTTTCATAGCACAAAAAATATATTAAATTGTGTACTTGCATGCAGATAATTTATTAAGGAATAATTTAAACTCAACATTGAGTCGATTTGTTAATTCATTAATTTCAAATTAATTATTTTAATCCAAGAAACAAGTGCTGTCAATTGTTACGTATAAATCTTCGTAAGCACGATAACTCTCGAAGGAAATACTTAATCGGTCTATTTTTTTTTTACTATCTTTGTATTTTTGATCACAAGAACCCTATTAAAAATTACTGTCTAAATCCTTTTAGTTTATTTGTAATTAATTAAGAACGTAAAGCTGATTATTTACGAAAAGTTTAACGGCCATTTTTTTTTTATTTTTATTATTACAAAAGTAATTTTTTTTTCTTTTTTTCTCCCCATCAACTACTGGTAGCAGCACTAGCGTAAAACAGTAGGATTGAAAAAAAAAAGAGCGACATCTACAACAAAAATGTGGGATATTTAGAAAAAATTTAAATAAAAAAAATAATTAAACTGGAATTAAGAAATAAAAAATCAAATTAATAATTCAAACGTTGCATAAAAATTCAGCTCTAACCTCTCTAACTTAGGTGGATAAAAAAAACTAAACAATCATCCAAACATTCCGTGCGATTTTAGAAATTGATAGTAAGTATTGTTCGATCTTATTTTTAAAAATTTATAAAAATTTTTTAGCGAATAATCATAGTTAAAGGCTATTTTAGAATATATCGGAAATTGAAGAAAGCTATTCTAGACATACACTGAAAAAAAGATTTACTTGAGCCAAAGATATAAACAATTATATATAATTATTTTTATAAAAAAATAAAAAACCAAAATTCGGGCTTGTGCAGGATTTGAAACATGGACCTTGCACTCGAAAATTTAACCCGCTACCCGTTGGCCTGACAGATTAACTCGAATAGTAAGTTTCGTATGAACATCAAGTAATAAAAATCTTATACGTGATAGATTCTTGGTCAACAAAATTTAATATATAATTTATTAATTATTGATTTATCGTTATATGAAATTATATAAAAGTTATATATAATTATAACTACGTTAACTATATATAATTATAAGTAAGTTAGTTATACAGGTCTAATTTCAGTTATCAGTTATTAATAGTTATCAGATCTAATTTCAGGCCTGATCATACATGAATACGATGATCAGGTCTGATTATTTTTTTCCGGGTTACCAAAAAAAAAAAAAAATTACTATAAAAAAAAATTCTACGGGAAGACGTCTATTAGACAGGTTCCAATTGGAGAAGTGCCCGATAGGACATATTCCAATAACTCAGATCCCTATTACCTGAATTACCAATTACTAATAATTCCGATGACCAAAATTTCCAATCACCTAAAATCCCGATCACCCCTAATTTCAATTACCAATACTACCAATTACCCAAATTTCCAATGATTCAAAATTTCGATAGCTTAATTTTTCGTTATCCAGAAACATTGATGACAAGACATTCCGATTGGACAGGTTTCGTAAGCTCAAAGTTAATTTCTTTGTTATGTAATAAAGCTCAAAATGGATTTCTTTGTTATGTAACAAAGAAATCGATTTTGAGCTTACGAAACCTGTCTAATCGGAATTTCCAATTGGAACCTGTCCAATAGACGTCTTCCGAATTCTACAAATAAACATTTGCATAACTAAATATGTATATAAAAAAATAATGTAAAAATGAATATCTCTATAAATAAAATATCTATAAAAAATCGACTGTTTTCGAACATCTCTATAAAATATGACATCTATAATTAAATACATGAGTAAAGTACAACTTGTAAAAATGAAAGCATTTCACCACGTGTTCATAAGAACAAATAAGTTTATGTTGTAATACATAAGTATTAATAATAATAATAAATTATACAATAAATAATAATTATTTTATTGTATCCTTCAATAAAATATTACTTTTTTTTTCTCATCAGTAGTTTATATTTATACACGGAAAAAAAATTCCACTAAAATTTACGATGTTAACATCGTAATCGTGGACTAGACTTTCATTGGCATCAATTTTTAAATGTCTTATTTCAAAATTTACTATAGTCTTTGTTCAAATTACGATGTAGGTTATATTCTTTACTATTTAACATCGTAATTTTAATAAAGACTATAGTAATTTTTGAAATGACATTTAAAAACTGACGTCAATTAAAGTCTAGTCTACGATTACGATGTTAACGTCATAAATTTTAGTGGAATTTTCTTTCCGTATAATGAAATACATTAATCATATTAATGTTTAATATGCAGAAAATAATAATAATATAGAAGTAATCGATCGAATAAGTTAATTTCGTATATGAATATCTTGTGATACATGTAGTGTGTAGTCATGGTATGAAGTTCTCGGCGAACTTCAGATAATTAATTTGACAAAACATTGTATAGATAATATAGCAATATAAACTTTTCGCAAATAAAGTATTGCTACATTCATAGTCTACAATGTTTATTTAATTTTTAGATGGTTACTATCATCTAACGGTATTACTATTAACAAAATATTATCTTTCAGTGCAAACAAATCAAAATATTATTTTATTAGCGACAGATTTTATTGAAACATTATTTTATTAGCGAAATTTTAATGTGTAATGCATAAGTTATTGAGACTTAAAACCATAAAAAATGCGCGTTTCTATATTTAAAAAAATTTTCAATGCTTTCAAAGTATCATAAAACAGTAAAAATGTCAATCATAGAGCGTACAGGTACATTTGAAACATCATTAGTGATAAAAGAGATACTTTTAAAACATAAAATAGCTGTGAAATTTAAAGGTTATTTTCTTCACAACAAAATTCAATCGACGAAATTGGATTATAATGGGAAATGCTTAAGTTGTGTGGAATAAAAACCATATTTTCAGCATTTTTTGATTGACTTAACAATTTCAAGGCTATCAAATTATTGAAAGATATGGTCAAAACTTAAAATTTACGGTCATAAGTTAAAGATTATTAGACAAGCTTTCCAATACTTTTTATGGAAATTGTCTATGAGTATTAGTTTTAAAATTATATAAACTTGAAAGTGAAAAAAAACTGATTTTGTCAAAAAATCGTGGAAATTTCAAAAAGCCATAGCTTCTAAACTATTCAACCGATTTAGCCCATCTTCGAACTTAACCGTGATAATCGTCCATAGAATAAGTGTGAAAAATTTCGTTAAGATCTGATAAGAATTGTAGACGCAATCGTGTCCTCAAAACTGCGTTATATCTCAAATTTTGAAGAATCATTATCACGATTTGATAATGCTTTTGGTTCTAATGTTTTTGTCGATGTAGTTATATTTGTTTTCTTGATTCAACGTACGCTAATTTAAAGCTACCAAGAAATCGTAAATATTGACACTTTTATTTAATTAATTTATTGAATTTATCTATTTCATGAAAACTTTTTTAATACGTTGGGAGGAGTTTCATAATCCAACCCAATCCTATTTTTCATTTTTCTACAGGCTGCTCAGTTTAGTAAATACGAGTAATGATGAGTAGTACCGATCAAAAATTTAATCATCAAATAATGATAATGATTCTTCAAAATTTGGGTCCAACCTAAAAGCCATGCCGACATCCCGGGTATACTCCCCGACGATATTCAAGGCTGTCTGAAGGTGTTTTTCATCAGGAGCATGCACCTTCAGATCATCTATGTAGAGTAAGTGGGTTATCGAATACTTCCCACTGAGTCAGTTGGCGGTCCCACTGAGTATCCACAGGTGCGGCGTAGCGCAACAGATATTGGCTGTAGTGAGATGCAAAAGAGCAGAGGGCTCAGAGAATCTCCCTGAAAGACTCCTCGTTTGTACTGCACAACTTCGATTACACGTTTGTCGTTGCCACATTTAATGTGGAACCGTGTTCGCTAAAGTTGCATCGTACGCTGAATACACCCCACTGTATTGCGATTGACCCCAAGACATTTGAGGAAAAAGAGCATAAGCTCATGAGATGTTGAGTCAAATGCCTTGCGGTAGTCAATCCAGGCCATTGACAGGTTACGCTGATAGTAGATCGCGTCTTGAATGACGCAACGATCCATTAACAGATTTTCTTTTCAACCTGACAGGCCTCTTTTACTGCCACGTTGTTCGTATATCTGCTGCGATACAAGGTCTATCTCCTGCAGAATGCGATTATTCAAGATTTTGGTGAAAATCTTATAAACCGCATTCAAACAGGTGATAGGCCTGTAGTTTTTCGGGTCAGACAAGTCACCTTTCTTCGGGATGAGCACGGTTCGCCCTTCTACAAGCCAGCATGGAATTGGTTCATTACCTCTGATGAACGCTGTAAAAATCCGGGCCAGATGACTATGGGTAGAAGTTAGTTTCTTCCACCAAAACAAGTTAATGCCATCCGGACCCGGAGCAGTCCAGTTTTTACCATTATTCAGAGCTGAACGAACTTCTTCCACGCTGACTTCAGGGTTCTCTTCATTGGCATTGTCGTTGCGATGTTGTCGACAAAATGCCTCGAAGTCGTTGAGAGCTGGAGTGTCACGATTCACGTTCGGTTGATCACCATACAACTCGGACCAGAAAGCTTCTACTCGCTCGATGGATGGGGGATCGCCAGAAACAGATGTCTTAGGTGTCAGAAAGTGTGAAGGACTTAACCGAAACGAAGAGTTATCAGTAAGCCGCTTCAGCTTTTTCTCTAGTGACTTTTTAGCAGTCACCAGAGTCCGCAACCTGTTAAGAGAATATTCTTTGATGTTAAGAAGATTCTCCTTATTCAGCGTGTGATGCTGGTATCGTAATTGAGCCGCAATACGGCGGACTTTTGGTATAAACGCTTTACGAGCATTTACAAAGTCAATTATTATTATTATTATTATTGTTATTGTTGTTGTTTTTGTTATTATTATCAGTGTTATTGTTATTATTATTGTTTTATTATACATAAATATGATTAATGCATTAACGTATTTTAGTATAAATATAAAGTACTGATGAGAAAAAAAAATATTTTATTGAAGGATATATATGCACGCAATACCTAGTTTTTAAAAAAATCTACCTAAAAATTAACAAAATGGATTAATGCAGTCAGTAGATAAATCAAAACTATTGTTTGAGGTTGAAATAATGTATATTATCAGCCGTTGCATTAATTTTAGTTGAAATAGTGATATGCATATTTCTTAAAGAAAACTACTGTAAGACATTTTTATGATTATTATTTTTTAGTCGTTTTAGAATATTTGAAATTTTTTAATTTAAATTAATATAAATTATTATAATTTTCTGGTGAATACAGAGAGTGTCCTAAAATTTTTGAAAATCGTTATTATTTCACTTCTACTCCTGAAGTAACTATTTTTTTTTTTTTTTTTTTTTTCAGTTAACGTCATTTCATGAAAAGAAAATTTGTTTTATATCTTTTAATAATCTTTTCAACGACTTCTTTTGTACACAATAGGTTTTATCGTTTTTTCTCGTTTCAAGACCGATTATTAATTTTATTTTAGCAATAATCTTCAATTTTTATTAATCTATCTTTAAATATTCATCATTATTGCAATGGTCATTGAGCATGATAAAAAGCAGTCGTTAGATGTTTCCGTCTTTCACTGCAAATAAAAAATTTAAAGTGTAGAAATATCGCTAGATGGCAGCACGTAGATCATTTATATCTGTCTATTTAAAAAATTGAAAAGTAAACACGCAAGCTTTAAAAAAGTTTAGTTTTTTTATTTTATGGTTTTATATTTTTAGTAAAAAATTAGAATAGTTATCTGGACTATGATAGAAAGAAAAATTAACAGACATCTCAAAATAAATGAAACAATACATTCACATTTAAGGTATACAATTGATTGAAAAAATTTTATTAAATATGTTAGTTCTGTAACAAAACAACTAAATTCAATCATCAAATTTTTAAATCATATTAAAGATGTTTTAAAACTTTGTATTTATAAGAGATCCCAGAATGGAGTAAAAGAAAAAATACATAATTTGTATAAATTGCAGACGTCGAATACACGCTGATTCAGCTAAGACCATAGTGTATATGGAGAGAAAATAAAATTTTATGCCAGGTTAAAACAGAAAATAGATTGTTGCCAGCTAAATATTAATTAATAAGAACTATTAGTCTATTGAAGTTTACAGTTTTTAACATTGTTCATCTCGTCAAAAAAAAAGCTTATTAGAGTAAATAAAACATATTGATGCATTCGCGCCGAAATAGCTCAGTTGGGAGAGCGTTAGACTGAAGATCTAAATGTCCCCGGTTCAATCCCGGGTTTCGGCAATTGAATATTTTTTTCATTTTTTTTTTTTTATTTATTATTATTGTTTTTTTTTTTTTCATTATTATTTAAAATAAATATAATTTTAATGTAGTTGCGTTAAAATAATTATGGACTTTAAATACACTGGTTACAAAAATGAAAGGAAATGCAAAAAATATTGAATTTTTAACGGATTTCCAAAATGCTGTTACTTTGCGTAGAATCATATGACGTGTGTGCTTTTTTTTCTATTTTTTCTTTTTTCATTATTATATTTTGCTTCATTTATAAATTGTTTCTGTCTATTGGATCGTAGGTGAAATCTTATTATACGGTAAAAATAAAAGCCTCTAATCTGACAGTTGTAATCATACATAAAAATTGGAATCTATTCAATTTATTACTTAATTTTTTGCACACCTCAATCGTAAAAGTGCTAGGGGTGTTTTATGAACGGTTTTTTATTTCTAATTATTTTTTTCACACAAAAATATTTCTATACTCGTTTAAGTATACTAAAATAGGTCTAATTGTATACTAGCATTTAGAGATTTTATTAAAGAATAATTTGAACTTAATATTAAGTCGATTCGTTACTTTAATAGTTTAAAATAAACGATTTTAACTCAAGAAACCAGTACTGTCAATTGTTACGTATGAAATTTAGTAAAACACAATAACTCTCGATAAACACAATTAATTAGCCTAACTTTATATCTTAAAAATTGAAAATTTTCTTAGCGGGAACTTATTGGTTTCGGTCCGATTTTCAAAAAAATGTTTGGAAAATCCAAAAGTGCACACCTCGAACGCTAATGTTACAATAAAATATATAAATTATTAATTTTCATTTTTAATTACAAAACTTTTTAATAAACATCTAGAAAGAAATTCGTCGTTTTTTTTTTAATTTAGTTAATTCTATGACAGTTGGCAATAAAAAAAAATTTATCTGATGGTGTTACGTTCTGGCTCTAATTAAATTTAAATAATTATTTTAGGAAATTTTGTTTTTGAAGCCTTGAATTATTTATTCACCACGGTGGGTGAATAAACGGTTCGACACTTCTTAGAATTATAAATAAATAATAAATTAATAAATCGTTACTTTTTTGGCGATATTATTTTATCCATCGCCACCAATGTAACGGAAATCTCTTGCGATAAGAGAATCACCGTGGCTCGCGGATAGTCTAAACAGATGACGATGCATGAGACCCGGGTCACGACGATTCTCTCATAGGAAAGCTGAGATGCAACGTTGAAATTTTGATGAATGTATAATACCAACGAAGAACAGCACCAAGTCAGTCGATCGCGAGATCTAAGA